>NC_068355.1:143290047-143350047 GCF_020536995.1 Dreissena polymorpha | reverse complement strand
TGAAAGGGGTTTCTAGCACTTCTTTTGGGGACACAGCTTCCCGCAGAATTCTCAACACAACAAACATCATTGATCCATGTCACCTCTGTATGCAAAGACAAGCAAATAAAGTCAATACTGTCCTTAAATCACTGAATGAGAGAAGCATTTACCAAATAAAAAACAAAACTGGTTGCTGAAAGTGCCAAATTTTGTCAAAAAGATCTCTCTAATGTAAACGATGAAGGGGACACTCGCTACAACAATCCTACGTTTAAGTCGGACGCGACATCTTCTCAAGCCGGAACCATGACTGTAAGCATATTGTGAGAAAACAGTACAAAACACAAGCTAATTGTAGGGTAACAAGTAGCAAATCAACTCAGCTGTGCTGCATACATGATCAGGAACAAGGATAAACATGTTGAGTGCCAACTTCTGCTGCCAACAGAGCACGAGCTTTACGTGTCAGGACGCGGAATAATCGATACAAACTGCATGGGAATTGCACGACGGCAAGAGTTTGAGGGACCACAAAACTGATTAGGACAGTATTTCACACCTTAAGCATCATAAATGTGCTTATTTGCCTGTGTACATGATAATAAATTAGTATTATTACCTGTTTTACCATCAACAACCCTTATCCAGTGGCCCTCGGCTTAGTCGCAGAGATTCCTCTACCTAAAAAAGTCAAAATACCCAATAGAAATAGATATAAAATGAAGAAAAAACATGGATTTATGTATTTTAAGTGTATTTCTATGAATAACATGAGGTGATAAAGCTTGTTATATGCATGATTGTACTAAATATGAAAGCTGGCTCAGTTAAGCATCTGTTGCACTGTCAAAACTGTAAAAATGTCCGCCATTCCATGTAGGTGAAATGGGGCTCTGTTTGAATGTTCATGCTTTACGCACAAGCTATTGTTGCGTTACTGGATTGCGGAGTTCTTGGCGTTGAATTCTGACTTCTTGTAGCACAATAACGCTACGCGGTCAACCAAAATGCCTTTGAATTTAAGTCGGAAAGCAATTTAGCCCTTATTCGGCTATACAAGGGTGGGGGGTCAACTTGAAAAACAACTATTCCAGGTCAAATAATCTGAATTCATGCATTTAATGCACTAATTTTCTTCTCTTTTGCTAAGAAATGACCAAAAATCAGCTTTCCCAGTCATATTTTGCACTTGCAGATGATATTACATTTTTTACCTAAAGCTAGTTTAGGTTACAATATAGTAAAAGATTTCCTACACAAATTCAATGTAAAAGCAATAACTTTAACGAAAAATAAAGTCAAACTTTTGCGCAAAGAGACCCCCATAACCATACCTTTTCTCGAAGAGCATTCCAAGCCGAATTGATTTAAGCAATAAAAAAGATAGGTCACGCGGTATGTAAGAAAGAACTCGTCACGAATCAAAAGTCACTGTTTTACGGCCATCTATTTACCGGCTTCTATCCAGTTCATGAGGGTTTCCCGCCATCTGTCAAAGTCTTATGTAGTCTCCAATCTTCAGATAAAAGAGTGAATTTCTAGTAAACAACAATGTTTTCCCTGCCACATGCACACAGAAATATACTCAAATAAAGTCATGGCAAGTGACCCTACAGAGAACCGTGTCTTCAAATAAATGATGTTCATGTTTTTAGAGAGTATAGCATTGCACTCCAAAAAGATTTAGTATATTGTAACCTGTATCAATTTACACTTATCTACATGATTGTATGATGTGGCTTGCAAAGTTTCCCAGAGCCATTTTTGTTGCTCATAATGGGCGCAGGTTTGATTTTCCGGTTTTGGTTAGTGCATTGCTGAACACACACTGTTTTGAAACGTTTTGTAATTGTGTAAGCAGTTGTGTTGACTCTTTGCCGGTTTTTTTTTAAATTGTATCCTGGACAGTCACACAAACAGCAAGATCTAGTGAACGTGTTCTCCAGGCAACCTGCAACGCCCACAGTGCTCCTGATGATGTTGAAGCACTGGGATCTTTGCTTAAAAATGTAAAACTACTGACAATGTGGCCCACATCTTTACTGTGAATGCAATCCATAATTCAGTTTGTTTAAGTCATGAAAATCCTTAAAGGCAAAGAACAGTAGATTGTTAGACGTGCTTTTGCATAGAGGAACTCTAAAGCGATCAACAGCTGAAAACATTGCGGGATATGGACTGGCCTTGTGTCATTTGAAAGCCATATTTTCTAGTCCCGGAGAGGAGGACTTTAGGGATACTTTCATTGCTAAAAACAATGAGGGACTACCAAAAGTCACAAACGCAAAAAAATATTTTATCTGAAGTGGTCCCTTAAATCGGTCAGTTTTTCAGTGACGAAAAGTGACGAAACGAGATAATATGGCTTTCAAATGACACGCGGATAGTCAAAATCACGCAATGGCTTTATACCGATACAAAATTATGTACATCTAGTTGTCATTAATCTGGCTGTTTTTATTAAAATATAAGTTGTATATTATTGTTCTACATGTTTAAAGACACATGATAACTTAAACATCTTTATGCTACGTAATATTAGGACAACTTTGACATTTTGTGGTGAACTGCGCCTGAATTCATATGTTGCCTTTGACTTTAGGTGACCTTAAGATTGTATTATTAGCTCGGCTGTTTACGGAGAAAACTCCGAGGTATTGCCATAGCCTCTTCGTCGTCTGACGTTCGCCGTCGTGCTTAAACCCTTAAATTGGCTCTAAAATTAAAGTGCTTCCACCTACAACTTTGAAACTTCATATGTACATGTACCTTGATGAGTTCTACATGCCACGCCCATTTTTGGGTCACTAGGTCAAAGGTCAAGGTCGCTGTGACCTCTAATATTAAACGTTAAGTTTGCCTCTAACATCATAGTGCTTCCACCTACAACTTTGAAACTTCATATGTACATGCACCTTGATGAGCTATACATGCAACACCCATTTTTGGGTCACTAGGTCAAAGGTCAAGGTCACTGTGACCTCTAATATAAAACTTTAACTTTGCCTCTAACATCACAGTGCTTCCACCTACAACTTTGAAACTTCATTCGTACATGCACCTTGATGAGTTTTACACGCCCTCCCATTTTTGGGTCACTAGGTCAAAGGTCAAGGTCACTGTGACCTCTAATATAAAACTTTAACTTTTTCTCTTACATCATAGTGCTTCCACCTATAACTTTGAAACTTCATATGTACATGCACCTTGATGACATCTACACACCAAACCCATTTGTTGGTCACTAGGGCAAAGGTCAAGGTCACTGTGACCTCTAATATAAAACTTTAACTTTGCCTCTAACATCACAGTACTTCCACCTACAACTTTGAAACTTCATACGTAGATGCACCTTGATGAGTTCTACACGCCACACCCATTTTGGGTCACTTGGCCAAAGGTCAATGTCACTGTGACCTCTAAAAAAAATTCTGACAAGCTTTCGCAGCCGAGCGTGGCACCCGTAATGCGGGGCTCTTGCTAATGTATTATTATATCAATATCAATTCAAAGTTAGCTAAATTTCTTCACATGTCATGGTTTATAACTGTAGCTTTTAATAAGCAACTAGAAAACCCCCAAAAAGAAGTGATATACAAATTTATACTTAAATTCATTGCGTGAAAACGATTTGTGATAGGCATACTCAAAGTAAAATTTCTTGAGATAGGAACGGTAAAACTTCCTGAAATTCATTTAGTGTGTAGAAAATATGTTGTGTTAAATAAATATGTACAATATATGCATTTCATCACACTACAAGTGACATAAAACGTAATTAAAGTTTCTTGTCCCTGAACCATTTGTTGTCGTTTTTGCCATTTTATCCAGATAAGTGCATATATTATTGGACATCAAAGGCACAATTCCCTTACAATGACACTTTTTTTTAATTCTGTATCTACTAACAAAATCCATTCGAGTACGTTTATTAAGTTAATTGTCAAAATATATGTATATCCCATTACAAAAAACTATATATTTTGGATATAGGGTAAATCCACAGAAAACACCCAACCGAGTCAAGGGGTAGGTGTATTCAACCAAGTATAAACAGTTAACCGGCTGGTAAAAAGTTTTAAAATTTTGCAATTCGTTGTGATATACAATTTACTATGTGGAAATAAAAACAAAGAGTGTTTCTGGAAAGTACCCATTAGTCTCCCACTACCTTAATATCTTAGTAAGAAGGTGATTTTTCAAGCGGTTCCGTAGTGTTGTGGTTACACGCTCGCTTCACATGTGTGAGGCCCAAGGTTCGAGCCCCAGTAGAATCAAATTATTTTATTTGTGTTCTATGGTAACTATTTGTTTTGTATAGACATTTTAGTAAATATGCTGTTTTATTGTAACCATTTTTTGTTTTTATTATGCCCATGAAATAAATGTGTGAGAGGGTGGTGGGGGATTCGTAAACACATTAAAACTTTTACAGTGTTTTCATTTCAATGAGTACTCAACCCCTATTGTAAATGAGCAACGTAAGAATAAGTTCAGAATCATCTCCCCTTGAAGTTGAGAAAAATATGAAATTACGCTTACAAGATGAAGTATTTTTTTTAAAACCTACACAGTTCTGTTCCATTAATGAAAACTGCACACGGATGTCAGTAAAAAAATGGAAACCAATGTAAATAAAATGAACTATGAAATATGTGGGGGTTACAATACAAAATCATAGATAATGGTTATTTGAGAGTTATAACACAACATCATAGATAATGGTTATTTGGGGGTTATAACACACAATCATAAATAATGAATATACCAGTATTTTTTTTCTATTTTGTTTAAAATAATCGGCCAATATATTAATATTTACAGTAGAAAAAAAATCGTTCCATGTAACTTCACTGAGTGCCTTTTACACTGAAATTCCTGACGCCCTTTGAAGTTTTTCATCAATACTTATCTTGTATAATATAAAATAACATGAATGAGCAATCAATTGGATTTAACAACACAAATGCGAAACTAAATTTTAAAAAATGAATATGCTGGAAATCGGAATGTTTCCTTACATATTACATGATAAACAAATATTTTCTGGGAATGACACAAGTTTGGAATTTTAAGATGTCTGAAAATGTGTAAGAAGTCCAAAGATCAATGGTACTTGTACAATGATTAAACATTGATATGAATGGCTGGTTGAAAAATGAAGACATACATACCTGTTTCAAGCTTGGTATTTACGTCAAAACATGGCATTCCCCTGGTCTTGAGATGGTGCTGCTTTCCATAAGCAACCCGGTTGACTTCTCTACAGTCAGGGTTTTCACCAACAACGTACACATAACCACTGAGGCCCTTTTGTAGTTCTCCAACAATGTTATAATGTTAATGGGACACAGATTACAAAACTGACAATACTGTAATTTGTTTAGCAAAACCTCCAGCTCAATCAATCTTCTTCCATTCCCCACCCACTTCTGCTTACTCTTTTCTAGCTATAGGAACTTCAGCGTACAGTTTATATAGTATTGACAGACCTGTACGCTGAAGCCAACCCCATATCGAAAGTCAACCAGAGTCGTAACATATTTATGTCACGCTATAAATCAAAGACATTTCATTTTCTTGGATACATTTCTACACATATTGGTCAATGAATATAAATTACTGCATCGGGGCATATTTTAAGACTCAAATGTTTCAAATGCATCTTACAATAGATGAAAATAACTCTCATCAGCCTGAAATTCACAATTTTTACGCCATTGTCGCTATGTCACGTGACGAGTTTTCATTTGGATACTTTCGAATCGACCTTGACATTTTTTGCTGAAATTGTAAACATTACTTTCGTTTTCTGAAATCTATTATTTGTGATTAACAACTGACGTCTGGTTGATTAAAAGACTGATTTCAAAGTGAATCAGGTAATTTTAAATATTTTTTACTTTGAGTGTGTATTTACAACTCAATTTGTTTACAAAACAAGCAAGAATAATTTAAAATACCGGGAAATGTCATTCTGAATTTGAAAACACTTGAGCACATGGTATGTTACTAAAAATAGAAATAACGTCATATGAGCGTGAAATCTCGGGAGATTCGCATTTCAAGCATGTCAAGCAAAAATCATAAAAGCGATATTTAAAGTTATGGTAGCCAGAACTAACTCTTTTCACGCCATTTAGCAAATGCGAATAGCTTTTACGTGAGTCATTTTCACACTGATCTCCATCGCAGAGCTCGGTGAATGAATAATTGTGATCGTACAAAACGTTGTCGATCGGTGTTTGCTTCTTTTTCGATTTTTGCAAATTGCCCGCTTTTATTTCGCACTTTCATTTTGCTACGAAAATGTCAACAACCGTGACGTCATGCACACACATATTTTATAAAACGAATTAATTTAACTAATATTTTTATTGTATAGTTATTAAATCTTAAAGAGATAAGCAAATTTAACTCTTAAATAAAAAAACAGTGTTTAATTTCGTGTATTTAGTATAATTTGCGGACTTTACCGTAGATATCGCTTATAGCCGAAACGCTTTCCGAATACGGCGATATCGACCGACTATTCCTGATCTCATTAGGTACCTACTGCCTTAATATAAAAGATAGACGAAATCGACTCGGGATTAAGAATATTATTGACAACTTCACCTTTTGAAACGGGAAGCTTTTACCTCAATGGTTTGCTGGTCACGCGTTATTACGTACTTTGATCGGACAATTTTTTGAAACGTAAACAAAATAACTTTCAATACGAACTTACGAAATTGGTATTTAAATTGTATATAGTCCATGAAGATGATTTCTACACGATTTCATAATAACAGTCCCGTTTTATAAACATGATTTATGAGTGATTCAATATTTAGTATATGTTTTAATTATAATAGTGTCTACTTAATTATACAATATAAATATATTCTAGTATTACTAATTTCTATATAATTAAGTAAATGTTCTATGAAGATAGTGTTATGTCGCTTTAATGGAATTACCCTTTTTATTCATTTGCTTCTTAATATTAAATCACCTAAACTTGTTTTATTAGTAGCACAGCCCCATTAATATTTTTATTTAGTACTACCCCTGGAATTTGTTCACGTCATTATGTCATTATGGATTTTTGTGACGTCATACGACCGACTTTCCCAGTTGTAATCTACATGCATAGGTCATTGGGTTTATAACGTTCCATTTTATTTATATTTTCTCTCTGATAGGCGTTTCTTGTTTGATTTAATTATTTTTTATTTTTTTAGCAGTCACATAAACAACCAAGCTATGTAATATGGAATTTTTACACCCATTATTGCTGCTTCTTCCTGTATTCGCGCGATGATTATCTGAGATATTAACTCCATGATTCTATATTCTCAAATCTTTTCTATAAAGAAAGAATGTAGTTGACAATTGTTAATAGTTTTATTTGATCGTTCGTCAAAAAGTTGTAATTCTGTTACTCTTGTATCTTCAATGCAATTGAGTAATTAAATAGTAATTAAATTGAATGCGTTTTAATTCCCTTTTACTATTGTTTAATTTGAGTTACAATGCTATGACGTTAAATTTTATTTACACTTAAATGTATTATGAATATTGCTGGGCCAAGTGTGAGGTTGAGCGCTCTATAACCAGGTTTAAACCCCCAATGCTTTGCATTGACCGTTCCAAGGCGGTGACCCCAGCTTTATTCATATTTTGTGTTTATGTTGGTTTGTATTGCGCTGTATTGTGCTGTTTTGTACTGTTTGGGCAATCGGTCACTTGCCTTAAATAAAGGACCAACTAATTGTTTTTAATGAAAATTCAATACTGCTCCAGCAGCTGGAGTTTCACTTCTTTATATTACATAAATTGATATAATTTAATAATGTGTCTGTTTTGTATTCATTACGTCACACCATGAACTCGATAAACAGAAACGTTTTATTTATGTACACCATCGGGTTACAGAAGGACAAGTAAATGAATGATGGTTGTTTCATTTATTAATTTTTAATTTTGATGAAGTATGTCGGACGCGGACGCCAAAGCCGGTGCGATTTGGTAACTGCCTTTTCGTCGAACACTATAGCCGAAATCATGCATGCAGGTGTCAGGCACTTGCTATCGCATAGTTGGTATTGCTATCGCATAGTATTGTTAATATCCCAAGCCTCACCTTTTAACGGTATCATGCCCAACTGTTACACACATTCATGTATGAATGACAACTCTTCTGTGAAATTGAAACTTTCGATTTATGAAAAAATAAGTAGCGTCCCTTTCACACTATTGATTTGTCGATTTGCATATTGTATGTGCACACTTTAAACAAAGCAGCGAAGCGTATCAAATGCGGTTCAACAGATTATCAAATGCGGGAACGACTGAGATATACGTGGGATGTTATTAATAACTTAAGAATTGTAAAGCTGGGTAAAGGCTGATACCCGGATTGAGTAATATGAGTGCATAGGTATTGAAACGAAAGGTCGCAATAAAAGCAAGGCGATTTTAATAAGCAAGTCTATGGTATACACGTCGTTTAAGTGTTGACCAAACGTGACATCTTATCAAACTCCGAACACTTATGTGTGTGTGTGTGTGTGTAAATATGCGCAAATACTAAAATCGGAAGTGTGGAAAGGGAGGTTAAAATCTAGTACGTTCATGACGACAATGGTAAGGCTTTCGCGACTCTTAAGAAACCAAAAACGATATTTAGTCTATTTTGTTGTTATCGTAACGGCTGTATTGCTTTTGATCATTCTCAACGGTGGACACGGACTAGGAAATAACAATTATAAAACCGTATTTCCGAATGCTAACTTCCAAACTAAACGTGTTAAGAAAATATTGTTGTGGACTCCATTTTTTGGATCGTCTGTTATTGATTCATATAGAAAGTGTCTGCAGCAGTGCCCGGCGAAATGTGAAGTTACAGAGGATAAATCTCTGATTCGAGCAGTAGATGCGGTCGAGTTCCATTTGACTGATATCTGGACAAGGAAGTGGCGAATAGGCACTACAGAGACAATAACGTTTCCGGCCTATCGAAGCCCCGACCAGGTTTGGATTCTTCAAAACCTGGAGCCACCGCCTCATTTGTTTGGAAATATTCGAATTCTTAACGGCAAATTTAATTGGACAAAGTGGTATCGCACAGATGCGGATATCTTTGCTCCTTACGGTGTGCCATATAAGTTGGATCCCCAAGAAAAACAGCTCACACAAATTGTTCCTAAAAGAAATCTTTACCGCGAAAAATCAAAGGAGGCGACTATCCGTGTTGGAAATTGTTTTGATCCTGGGAGAAGGTATAAACTCATTGATGCATTAGAAAAACATTTAAGTGTTGATAAATATGGCTCGTGTTATAACAATCCATGTGGATCTTCAAAAGATCCGAGCGATATCGAGTGTTTAAAGATTATGAAAGAATACAAATTTTACCTTGCATTTGAAAACGACAACTGCAGAGACTATGTGACAGAGAAATACTGGGGATCACTAGATCGCGACCAAGTCCCGATAGTGAACTGGAAGAGCATGAATAGATCTCTTGTTATACCAAATTCTTACATAAACCTGTATGACTTTGAAAGTATAGAAAAGGCCGGTAAATACATAAAGAAAGTTGCTTATGACGAAGCCCTTTATAATAGTTACTTCGACTATAGACAACATTACGTCAATCGAGTGACCACGTGCAATGCGTGTAAGGTATGCACGGCGCTTCATGACGGCACGAGACTGGGGCAGGTATACGAGGATATTGACGGCTGGGTACGCGACGATATGTGCGAGAAAGTAGAGGTAACGTGTTCTTCTGTGGTTATAATGTATTTGCAATTTAACATCATTACAATGTTCTTTTTATACGTTTGATCTTGGAACGATAAACACAATTTACATTTAACAAAGAACTTTAACCATTTTTAATGCAAACACATTAAAGCAATCGTCTTAACACGGACATCGTCCAAACGCAAAATTTGTTATTTTTAATATGCAAGCACATCCTTGATTTCTTAGTTGTATAATTTTAAACGTTAACCACCAAAATGACGTTTGACAATGAAGTTCTTGTGTAACGTTTCTGGGCAACCAGTAGATTTGTAAGGCAAGTTGTGGGAAATGTTGTCGGCCCTTAGGATGTGGAATTGTATGACAAAAGAAGCTTGTAACTTTTATATATAAATGGTATTATGATAAAAAAATGTGTATTCTTCTTCGTAAAATACCATTTAGAGAGTGTTTTGCAACAAATGGATAAGTTAATAATTAATCTTAATTTAATTAAAATTGTTTTTATAATTGACACAACTTAATAAGTAACTAAATCATTTTTTTGGTCAAAATTAGGCCTTTTGTTTTCAAAATTAGGTCTTTTGTTTTCAAAATCAAGCTTATGTTATATCTTTTGAACATGGAAGTTTTAGCCAAATTTACCCTTAAAATAATTACTCGTATTTGTCGTGTTATAAAAGTATCTTAGTAACTTGGGGAAAATAGCATTATTTACGTCTGTAATCCACATTACCCGCACGTCATTAAATGTCTATTTGCAGAAGTTGAACAACTTTATGAAGAATGTACACGGCTGGTTGTTCTTCTTGTTTGGATTATGAAACAGTATTTGAAAATCATATATTCACAACTTCACGACAGGACACGACGAAACTGCGAACATAACTTCGATCTAGCCAAGGGCATCCCTGCGATGATATAAGTCAGAGTTTATGTAAGGTCTCCTCAGCGTCTACGCGACTGCCCTACGTGGGACCCTCCTGCATCTCCTCAGCGTCTACGCGACTGCCCTACGTGGGACCCTCCTGCATCTCCTCAGCGTCTACGCGACTGCCCTACGTGGGACCCTCCTGCATCTCCTCAGCGTCTACGCGACTGCCCTACGTGGGACCCTCTGGCATATAATCCAGTTAATAGTTTCATAGATGTTAGGACAAGATGATCCGATGCAATCAACTGTTCGAGTACATGAGTACCTCTTGGGCTTTTTCGGCTGGTTTGGAGGGCTATTTTGTTGTGAAGAATTCTTACGCCGTGAATTAATCAGTTTACAGACCTTTAAACACCGTTTGAACTATAGAGTTACAGCTGTTTGTATAGTGGTGGTAATGTTGGAACAAATGTGACACGTTTGCCTTGCATTAATTTCCAAAGACGATATTAACAAGGCATCTTAAGTTAAATTTAACATGTAATTATGAAGTACATCTACTCTCGTTTCGATAATTCCATAATTCCGTACAGAACATAGTTCAAATGCAATTTTGTACACTTAAAATTAACTATTATACAAATAATCTTCAAGTAATGACTAGAGTAAACAATTGTAATGTAATTATTTAATTTAGAAATGAAAAGTATTCCTTTATTGTACATGTTTGGGAAATGACTCAAGACGCTTCGGAAATAGGGTCACTGGCTGTCTCATACTCTTCAGTCCTCGAGCCAGGTAATTCTAAATATGACAAATTAGTGATTTTGATTTTTTTTTTAAACTAACAAATATGTCTACAATTTGTGTAGACCGTGATCTAATTCGTTTTACATGTACATCAACATTCTTGTAACATTAAATTGTCATACTCAAGATAAGTATTGATGCAAAGCATCAAATGGCGTCGGGAATTTCAGTGTAAAAGGCACTCAATGAAGTTACATAGAACGATTTTTTTCTACTGTCTTTATTAATATATTGGCCGATTATTTTAAACAAAATAGAAAAAGATACTGGTGTAACCACTATCTATAATTTTGTGTTATAACCCCCAAATAACCATTATTTATGATGTTGTGTTATAACCCCCAAATAACCATTATCTATGATTGTGGGTTGTAACCCCCAAATATTTCATAGTTCATTTTACTTACATTGGTTTCCTTTTTAGCTCATCTATTTTTTGAAAAAAAAATATTAGCTATTGTCATCACCTTGGCGTCGGCGTCCGGTTAAGTTTTGCGTTTAGGTCCACTTTTCTCAGAAAGTATCAATGCTATTGCATTCAAACTTGGTACACTTACTTACTATCATGAGGGGACTGGGCAGGCAAAGTTAGATAACTCTGGCGTGCATTTTGACTGAATTATGTGCCCTTTTTATACTTAGAAAATTGAAAATTTTGGTTAAGTTTTGCGTTTAGGTCCACTTTTTTCAGAAAGTATCAATGCTATTGCATTCAAATTTGGTACAACTATCATGAGGGGACTGGGCAGGCAAAGTTAGATAACTCTGGCGTGCATTTTGACAGAATTATGTGCCCTTTTTATACTTAGAAAATTGAAAATTTTGGTTAAGTTTTGTGTTCAGGTCCATTTTATTCCTTAAGTATCAAAGCTATTGCTTTCATACTTGCAACACTTACTAACTATCATAAGGGGACTGTGCAGGCAAAGTAATGTAACTCTGACTGGCATTTTGACAGAATTATGTGCCCTTTTTATACTTAGAAAATTGAAAATTTGGTTAAGTTTTGTGTTTAGGTCCACTTTATTCCTACAGTATCAAAGCTGTTGCTTTCAAACTTGCATCACTTATTAACTATCATAAGGGGACTGTGCAGACAAAGTTATGTAACTCTGACTGGCATTTGGACGGAATTATGGGCCCTTTATACTTAGAAAATTGAAAATTTGGTTAAGTTTTGTGTTTTGGTCCACTTTACCCCATAAGTATCATAGATATTGCTTTCATACTTGGAACACTCGCAAACTATCATAAGGGTACAGTAAAAGAACAAGTTGCATAACTCTGGTTGTCATTTTTACAGAATTATGGCCCTTTTTTGACTTAGTAACTTTGAATATATGGTTAAATTTTGTGTTTTGATCCACTTTACTTCTTAAGTATCAAGGCTATTGCTTTCAAACTTCAAATACTTTCATGCTATCATGAGGTTACTGTACCTGGCAAGTTGAATTTTACCTTGACCTTTGAATGACCTTGACTCTCAAGGTCAAATTATTAAATTTTGCTAAAATTGCCATAACTTCTTTATTTATGATTAGATTTGATTGATACTTCGACAAAACTACTCTTACCTGACATACCACAATAGACTCCACCCAAACCATCCCCCGTGCCCCCACCCCCCTCCGAAGACCCCACCCCCCCCCCCATTTTTTTTGAAACGGTTAAAAAACACAAATATTTATTTTTATTATTTTATGTTTGAAATACCGTCCAACCATCACACCCAATAATCCCCCCCTCCCCCCCAATCCCCCCCCTATTTTTTTATTTTAAGATCATCTCACAAATGACCACCACACCCTCACACTATACCCCCCCCCCCACCCCACCCCCCCCCCCCCATTTTTTTATTTTTTTGAAACGGTTAAAAAACACACATATTTATTTTTATTATTTTATGTTTGAAATACCGTCCAACCATCGCACCCAAGAATCCCCCATCCCCCCACCAACCCCCCCCCCGATTTTTTTTTCCGCATTTTTGGAAGGTAATGTAATAAATGTCCACACCCCCACACTATACACCCCTCTTCACTCCACCCCTCCCTCCTTAATGTGATTGAAAATGAAAGTCCCTTCACCTTTAAAAAGAAAATAGATGAGCGGTCTGCACCCGCAAGGCGGTGCTCTTGTTTTACTGGCATCCGTGTGCAGTTTTTATTAATGGAACAGAACTGTGTAGGTTTAAAAAAATCTGCGTCATCTTGTAAGCGTAATTTCATATTTTTCTCAACTTCAAGGGAACATGATTCTGAACTTATTCTTACGTTGCTCATTTACGATAGGGGTTGATATGAAAGCACTGTAAAAGTTTCACAAAAAATGAATGAAAACTGAAAGTTTGCATAAAGAAGCTGCATTTCACAATACTTTGAAATTCAGTAAAAGATCATAATAGATTTATTGCTCCGATATTCATCATTTTCAATAGGGTTCGAGTAATACTGATATAAAAACACTTAACAAGTTTGGAAAGATTCAGACGAATTTTGTGAAATCTTTTAAACAAGTGGAAAGTGTTTATTTTATCAAATTAAATAAAAACAAATTCTGGACTTATTGTCCCGATGTTTCTCATTTTAAATGAGGTAAAAATGCTCATTGATATGAAGACACTGTAAGTTTTGAAAGAATCTGATGAACAATGTTGACATAATCACCTAACCAAGCAGTTTTTCACTTTTATTTTTAAATTCAAAGAGACATTATTCTGGACTCTTGGTTCGATATTGCTCATATAGAGTTTGGGTTGGGTCCTCATTGATAAAAAAAACCTGTGCAAGTTTGGGAGCAATCGGATGAAAATTTTGGACTTCGAACAACGATTTCAAAATTTCTCAAATTCCAAGGAAGATAACGATGGACGTAATGTTCGGATAATGCTAAAGGGTCCATACCACATGGATAGTAATACGTGGCGCGCTTCGCGCTCTATATGTGGTTCTTAAAAAAAACTCCGAGGAGTACTTGACTCTATGGAAACGGGTTGCTGGGACACAGCT
This sequence comes from Dreissena polymorpha, assembly GCF_020536995.1. Lineage (NCBI taxonomy): Eukaryota > Metazoa > Mollusca > Bivalvia > Myida > Dreissenidae > Dreissena > Dreissena polymorpha. Next base: position 143,335,617 of record NC_068355.1, on the reverse strand, counting down.
CCTCCTTGATAAGCGGCTGCTTCCTTTATCGTAACTCATTGTTACAATCAATAATACGTGTCGCGCTTCGCGCTCTATATGTGATAGGGATAGTACTTAGGGCCTATGATAGACATCCATACAAATACATGGATAATAGATGTGTTGTTTGCATTTATTTGTTAATATAAAAACACGTGTATTTTTTATAAGATATTTAAGTGGTGTAAGAAATTTTAATTAAAGTTGTCACTACGCGGCATCCATTAATTTTAATAAAAATGTCTAATTGTAGTAAAATAGATTTTAAAATGTCTACATAAAATAAATAATAAATAAATAATAAATAATATTTATTGACCTGACTGAAAAAATGTCAACCGCCGAACTGTTCCGTTCGTGACGGAACCCGAGATTGAACTGGGGGCTTTTAGATGATTGTTGCGTAAACAACTTCAGTCTCACGCTTTCCAAACTGAGCTATTCCGGCTGACATCATTTATGTACTGCTATTTGGTGAAGTTGTGTATAGCGATCGTTATTATATGTCTATTAATAAACTAATACATTGTACGTTTTCGTACCACTACGCCTTCCAATAAACTTGCTTGCGCGATAGGTCGTCAAATATCGTACTATATTGATTTTCCACTAAATAAGCAAATTAGAAAAACCACAAAATAAATATATTTTGATTATGTTTTGTTTTAATACAAAACCAGAAAGTTTCGCGTATTTGCCCAGTCCCTGTAATCTTTCCCCTGTGATCAGTTGTGGATCAGTTATTAATTAAAACAATTAGCTTTGCATTATTGGCAATAAATGTTGTAATAAATGTTATAGGCACAAATGCAGTACTTATTTACACTAATTTACACAAAAAATCACCATTATGTAATATATTCTTCAAACAAAATATATACATTGATCCGTAAAATTAATTCTCCTCCCATAAGCGAAAAAAATGCATTACATACTAGTCGCCACTCTCCACAGCGACGCCAATAATTGTATAGTATATTTTGTTGTACGGTGTTTTTTTTCCTTTTTCGAACACCACACAAATTAAAAAGCAAAATCTTTACAACAACAATTCTTCTTATTATTATTATGTATTTTAGCATTTTTGCGTAAGAATGTTACCGTTTATAAACTGTTTGGTGTTTTTTACCAAAGTTATTCCCCTTAGTTTGCGACCAATATCGTGTATATTAATTTATTGTCGTATTTAGTCGCCATGGTATGACGTTTTGTAGTGTTCAACATGTGTAGACACCAACAGTGCAAGTTTTTGTAAAAAATATTAAATGCATCATTGTCCCCTACCGGTTTCACCGGAGGGGACTTATGGTTTGCGCTCTTTGTGTCCGTCTGTCCGTCAGTCTGTCACACTTTTCTGGATTCTGTGATAACATTAAAAGTTCTTCATATTTTTTCATGAAACTTTAAACATGGACAGATGGCGATATGGAGATTATGCACGTCATTTAATTTGTTCCTACGTCAAGAAATCTGGTTGCTATGGCAACAAATAAAAAAATCAGACAATGGTGGAGCCGGTAGGAAACACATATTGCTTAGCAATAGTCTTGTTTCATATGCTTGCTATCTCAACATTGAAGGTTAATAATGTGTTATCGACAAAAATTGGAATATACTTCAGAGGAGGTTAAATAAAATAATGATGATCGAAGTTACAAAATTTTACCTAAATATATCCTCGGTCATTAAAAACCCATAAACACTCAAAACTCAACGAATAATACATACAATATTTTGAAAAATAAAGTTAACACATAAACAATCAATGTTCTTATAGCAATGGCCAAAATTTCAACGCTAGATATGGTCTGGTATTAGAGATCAATGCGATACAAAATGCTCTTTTTTGTAGGTTTCACAATATATTCGTTGTGAATTTCCGGCAGCAATATCCGAACATTTACGAGCGAACGCGAGGCTATCTTCGGGTAGTTCTCACATTCTATACATAGATGGTGACGTCACTACGTCAGTAAGACCGGTGTGACACAATGGTAGTTCTCATGAATACGTCGTGTCAATCTTCCGACGCTGCCCAGTCTCGCCTTCGCTCGTAAATGTTCGGATATCGTGGCGGGAAATTAACATGGAATATATTGTCGCACAAAAAGTAAAAACGAACATTTTGTATCTCGTTAAATCTATATTACCAGACCACATCTATCATTAAAATTTCGGCTATTGCCATAAGGAACACTGCTTTTTATGTCCCCCACTATAGTAGTGGGGGACATATTGTTTTTGCCCTGTCTGTTGGTCTGTTGGTTGGTTGGTTGGTTTGCGCCAACTTTAACATTTGCAATAACTTTTGCAATATTGAAGATAGCAACTTGATATTTGGCATGCATATGTATCTCATGGAGCTGCACATTTTGAGTGGTGAAAAGTCAAGGTCAAGGTCATCCTTCAAGGTCAAAGGTCAAATATATGGGTCAAAATCGCTCATCTAATGTACACTTTTGCAGTATTTCAATATTCAAGATAGCAACTTGATATTTGGCATGCATGTGTATCTCATGGAGCTGCACATTTTGAGTGGTGAAAGGTCAAGGTCAAGGTCATCCTTCAAGGTCAGATGTCAAATATATGTGGCCAAAATCGCTTATTTTATGAGTACTTTTGCAATATTGAAGATAGCAACTTGATATTTGGCATGCATGTGTATCTCATGGAGCTGCACATTTTGAGTGGTGAAAGGTCAAGGTCAAGGTCATCCTTCAAGGTCAGAGGTCAAATATATGTGGCCCAAATCGCTAATTATATGAATACTTTTGCAATATTGAAGATAGCAACTTGATATTTGGCATGCATGTGTATCTCATGGAGCTGCACATTTTTAGTGGTGAAAGGTCAAGGTCATCCTTCAAGGTCAAATATATGGGTCAAAATTGCTCATGTAATGTCACTTCTGCAATATTGAAGCTAGCAATTTTATATTTGAAATGCATGTGTATCTCATGGAGCTGCACATTTTGAGTGGTGAAGGGTCAAGGTCAAGGTCATCCTACAAGGTCAAACGTCATATAGGGGGACATTGTGTTTCACAAACGCATCTTGTTATGGGTTAATTTTTTTTAAAGAAAAATTGTACGAAATATTCGTTGATGTTGAGTGCTTATGGGGCTTTAAATGCGGGTAACCGTTGACAAATGGACTGATTTATAATTTTTTGGAAAAGCATCTTTGTAACGAAAAATACAAAGGTGACTACATATGTGTGAGAAATAAACACCAATACCGTGCTGACAAAAATCTACCTGTAAAAATTAAGATCGTCATATGATCGGCGCAAGCGCATGCGTCTGCTTTGAAGAATATCCTTTAAAGAATATCCAATAAGTCATAGCGAAAAGTTTGAAATTAATTATCGATGATTTTACTGAATTGCTTGTCCTTAGTTTCTTAAATTCATATTGCAAAATGATACTGGTGTAATAGTAGGCATTATGCAAGTCTCGAAAACAATGTGTACGGCAGATGGTGGAGCTAATCAGTTAACTGCTCACACATCACAGAGGCCACATGGCTTGAGGGTGAATGCGCGTTGATGCGATTACATTTTAACCCATTTATGCCTAGCGTCGAGAAAAAAGGCCTTGGCAAACAGCATAGACCCAGATGAGACGCCGCATGATGCGGCGTCTCATAAGGGTCTGCGCTGTTTGCTTTAAGGAATTTCTGTAAGAAATGTTCTAAGTATAGAAATTAATATTCTAGACATCCCTAATTTTGGAAATAAATTGATCCAATTTAGAAGGATGGGCGAGTCCACTCGGCATAAATGGGTTAAGGTTCTACCGGTATGTGGTGTTATGTGCAGTCACTGGCACACACACACACACACACACACATAAACGCACCAATACACGCGCACGCACACATGGGGAAACGCTAGTTTCTCGCACTTAACATGTAATACGTTAAAAATTCGTGTTTTGAGCAATTTGCAAATGAATCTTATTTATTTATACATATTATACACCAATGCGTTTCTTAAGGGAAGGTACTATTAGGAAAACTAGCTCAGTCGCCAATATTATTGATCCGACAAAAGTAGTCGAAACCCCTAAACCTACTTAAGTTGTCTCTCTTTAGACTAATTTAGGCTCGAATGTCTTATTTCTTATTGGTTCCCTATAAGATAATAACGTAGTTTGTAAATATAAATATAAACGAGGCCGTAAATCGCCATCTGCTTTAAGTAGCAACAAAGTCAAATGCACTTAGGCAAGCACAACAGGTAAATAGAAGTAGTATGAATAAACATTCAAATATTGCTAACAGCAATCAAAGAAGGTTGGAATCACGTTTAAGTTACACGAAAACATGAAAAGAAATTCACAACGGGGCGACAACTTAGCACTTAGAAGCATTAACGATGATATGATGATATAAATGATAACGATTATTCATTATTGCATAAAGTCTATCTATAATGCCCTCTGGCGGGATGCAGAAACTTGGCAAAAGGAGGGCTTAAACGGGAGTAATCGTGTATTAACAAGGCGATTCACGTGCCGTTCAAGCCCTGTTTTGTGTTTTGCATATCCATAAACTGGTCCACGCGCAGTTACTTCCCATTTTTCATTGGATTCAATGAAGTTATTATGAACTTTGTTAATTACTCCAGCATTCGACAACTTTCCAAGCATAAATGGGGAACTGAATAAGCACCAGTTTCCTCATGCATGCAGGGATAAAGGCAATGAATATTTCAATCCACTTTTCAAATTAAAACATGCACTCTCTTGACTACAACTTTATTTATTGGCAACGTCAATGAAGTAAAGGTTAATTACTCAACACTTTCAAAAGACTATGCTGTAAATGTAAGTGTCTAGTGTACCCTTAACGTTCCTGCTGTATGCTTGAAATACTTCAATATGTTGGCAGTATTTATTTTTAGAAAATTAACTTGGAACGAAATAAGATAGATCTGTACGAAAGAAACATCTATGAAAACAATGACTTATTCTGACGATATATTTATCCGTCACGACCAGTAAATTCCAAAATAATTCCTTATTCCTTACTTTAAGCGGCTGCATGTCAACTTTGCATTATTCCACTGTTTAAACACAATTTAAATCGAAAACTGCCTATCCGAAGCACAGGTGGAAGTAACGTACCCAGGATAGTGTTTTTCATATATATATTTTTAGGAGCCCAATATATTCAAATAAATATATAAAATCATGTTTAATGAGAAAAAAATTGACAAAGAGCCATGAAAAAAATCCCCACCCTCTGATATTGAAATCATAACAAGGTCATTAACTAGAATTTATCATAGACCTATCTTCGCGGGCCGCAAAAATGTCAAAAGTAGCTTTAATCAAAAGCATCCATTGATCCTCCTATGGGCTATTGGACAACCTTTCAAAAAAAGTTCACTTTAAAAAAATCTGTCCAGCCGTTAACTCACAGTCGGTCGAAAACCGAGCAATATTTCGAGTCCGTTTGTCAACCCGAATAAATCTTCTACAGACTTTCAAACAATATTTTTGAGTTTTTGGCCCCTTAATCGATAGTTTGCGTCCTATTCCTTTAAAACAACGAGGCGTGTCAAATAATGCATGCATATGCAACCACTTACCCCTCAAAACTTATTCCAATACAATCAGAATGATAAGTATTTTTTTATTTATTTACATTTATTAAAACATCGTTGTTGTTGTTGATTGGATATTTATGTGCCTGGCTCTGTCAGTGTAATTCACTGCTAAGCCGGGTTCAAGAGCGATGGCTACTTTCGTTTTCAAGTAAATCAAATTTAGACTTAAAACAGTTGTTGCAAAGAAAATATAAACTTTTGGAATTAGTTTTTATGGGTAAGTGTTTGCATATGCATGCATTATTTGACACGTTTCGTTGTTTCAAAGGAATAGGACGCGAGCTATCGATTAAGGGGCAAAAACGCAAAAATATTGTTTGAAAGTCTGTAGAAGATTTATTCGGGTTGACAAACGGACTCGAAATATTGCTCGGTTTTCGACCGACTGTGAGTTAACGGCTGGACAGATTTTTTTAAAGTGAACTTTTTTTGAAAGGTTGTCCAATAGCCCATAGGAGGATCAATGGATGCTTTTGATTAAAGCTACTTTTGACATTTTTGCGGCCCGCGAAGACAGGTCTATGATAAATTCTAGTTAATGACCTTGTTATGATTCCAATATCAGAGGATGGGGATTTTTTTTTCATGGCTCTTTGTCAATTTTTTTCTCATTAAACATGATTTTATATATTTATTTCAATATATTGGGCTCCTAAAAATATATATATGAAAAATACTATCCTGGGTACGTTACTTCCACCTGTGATCCGAAGGTAAAGCGTCGTCATTTCTGATGATGACCGAGTGAGGCACGTGTAAAACACAACCTTGAACTGTATGACGTCATATGAAATAATCGAATTATTTAGTCGATGTCGAATGAACAAGACATATTATTGTAAATGTTATTTAAATTTATTTTGGTATGTGGGATGTGTTTATGCAATAATAGCGAAACTACACATTTTCTCGGACATGATCATCTGCGGGCGCTCGAAAAATCTGTTCGTGCAGGAACGGATTTTTCGAGCGCCCGCAGATGATCATGCCCTCGAAAACGTGTATTATCCCTATATTCTTACACCAAAATAGCCTAAATTTTGATATTCCGACAAAATCTTGTTAAGAAAGATGTAAAATCGCGTATAGACACCGGTGTAAATATTGACACAGGTCGACAGGACGTTCAACAAGTTTATAGACAACTTAAGAGCGTCTATCAACAACATTTTGTTACATCTAAGGCAAAAGTATTTACTCGGATGTGTTTGACACTGAGTCAAGTTTCGAAGAGACAACACGTTCAATATTTTACATAACTTCGATATCAGCTCTATAAAGGCGGTATTAAAGGTTAAGTCATACAATTAATTTTATAATACAAATCGACATTCGACAATTTTAACGTTGAAAAACATGCCAACATGAAGCCATGGTCTTTTTATGGTCTCACTTGTTCTATATTAAACACACGTATGAAGGTTGAAGTCAACTCATAACAAACGGACTCTAAAATGCGAGGTACCTTAGGGATCAATATTGAACCCATTGCTCTTTAATGTCTATATCAAAATTATCAGTTTTAATATCCACAATTAACATGTGGATTTACATCCAGATTATAACTCAATGTATTCTTTCATGTTGTCCTTTATAGCACATTTGACATCGAGGGAAAAAACTCACATCAAGTATATGAGACATCAAATTGTGTTATGCATATTCTATGTCTTTAAATCCAAATAAAACAAAATTCATACGTATTGGCACACACAAACAACTTAAAACTATGAAAAATATGTGTGTATTCATTAATGATAAAGAGTTTTACACTTATTGCGCATTTACATAGAGCAGCATTTGACTCGGGATAGATTATAAGTAGAACAAGATTTCAATAAACTTTTACAAAACTATATCTTCTTAAACAAATGTGTTATTTGTGGAGTGATGAAAGTAAGTGTTTATATTATAATATATACATGTAAAGTATATATACGGTGGAATATTGCTGCCAATATCAACATAAAGAAAACATAATAAAAACGACCGGTTGAAATAATCTTGCGTAAACTAAGGCAAAAGCCAATTGGTGACTTTTTTAGTCACAGGAAATGACTGACGTTTGAAAGTCGCGTGAAATACCATAGTTGCATTTAAGTTTATAAAACGTCTTATGGCAGATGCCCTCTATATATATATATGTGTGTACCAGTTTAGCAATTACAAACATTGTATTCACATATAAAAACTTAATATATTTCCTCAAATATTGTTCATTGCTGTCGTATAATTTACCATGTTTGTATATTACTTTAAAGCACTTATTGTTGGAACTGTATGTGTCTATTTCATTTATAATTGTATTTTTATAAGTCGCGTACGCTGTCTTAAACTTAAACTAAACAAATTTCAATGAAAACGTATTCTCAAACGACAAATCAGACGACCGTGAAACGACTCAATAAAAAACGACACCCGTAGATACATGTAGAGCGGAATAGTGATAATGTTTTCAAAAGATATATTTTCAAATTTTCTTTTTCAGATAAAAGCTTTCATCGTATGTCATTACGGCGAGCGCAGCAGTCTCTTTTCACATTATTGGTTTCATTAGAATAAAAAATAAATTTAGGATGAAGTCTCCCATTCCATTTTTGATTGCCCATGGGTGGTTCAAAATATCATGTGAAAATGGATTATAATGGATGTGAAAATGGCTTGCGTAGCTCCTGATATGCCTACGCAATCGCACAGTCTGGTCAGGAGTTACCTAGTCCGCTAATGAAGCCACAAAACATTAAATAACTTTACAGCGGACAGCGTAGCTCCTGGTCAGACCGCGAAGATGCGAATGCAGGTCTGGAGCTACGCTAGCCGCATATGTCATAAGACCACATTTTCGAATAACATGTCAAATATATTAAAGCAAGTGTTAATATATCACTTGATCTGATTGTCGATATTGCTTTCGAATAGTTTAAATATATATTTAATTTAAAGGGACTGTAAACCACGAATGACGAAAAAAGAAAAGTTCTAAAATACCCTATTTTATACAATTTTTAGTTTATATTGATTAAAATATCACAACTGGTATATAACATTCCTTGAAAAAAGTTGTTTTTTATTTTTACTTTATTTTTTATTTATTTATTTTTACTGGGTATATCTACCAGGTAACTACCAGTTAACTATAAATAACGCAAGTAGATTGATCATCATCGTCGCGTGGTAAACCCAGGAATGCAAATTGTGCATGCATAGTGATTTGTATATATTTTATATATAAAATGATCAATCTTCTTGCGTTCTTTTTAGTGTGTATATCGTTATGTCACCTATTTCGCGATGTACTTTGGATTTCACATCGCGAAATTTTATTACCGAATATACTGAAAATATGAACTTTTTTCAAGTAATGTAATATACCAGTTGTAATATTTTAATCAATATAAACTAATAATGGTAAAAAATACGGTATTTTAGAACTTTTCTTTTTTCGTCATTCGTGGTTTACAGTCCCTTTAAAAAATAAGTAAGGCTTATTATATGTACTGATTCTTAAACTTTGATACCCCAAAATAGCACGAATATGGTGGCATAGAAATTGCTAACGATAACCAAATAAGAATGACCGGTTCGCACGAATATATTCCTGAAAGATATTTTATTATGACAACTTTTTTTAACTCGATGCCATATTAGTTCAGAAACGTGACGCATTTAATATTTATTGATACTGTAATATAATATCTAACCTACGTAAGTGTGTCATGATATTTATGCGACGAATTTTCACCTTATTAAAATTATTTAACTCGAATGTATAAACATATTATGTATTGGCTGGTGACTGTCATATCATTAGCGACCCTCTCCCAGCTTGTCAACAGTCCATAATGGTATGACAAACATCATTCAATATACAGACAAATATACCAGCCACAACGACAAACAGGGTCCTAATACGACAATTATGACATTCGTCAATTTTATCTTGTTCTGTCGTGCTCTCGTTTTGCAAATGGCTGTAAACCTTCCGAGTCATAAACTACTTATAATTATACAATTTTCTGAGCAAGTATGTGAAAACTTTGTGACAAAATTGACCTGCAGAGAATTCACACGCTGGATCAAAAATTTCGCATCATAATTCTGTTTTGATCAGACCTTACGTAGGTTCAATCGGTCGGGAATTTACAAGGACAAATGTTTTCACCCAGTTTTAAAGTTAATTGTTACAAGAAATATATTTTAAAAAAAAGATATACGGCGTTGATTGTGATAAGAGTTGATGAAAGGTTAAGAGTTCAATGAATGAGATCCACGATAGCGAATGTCTTTTTCTGTGCAGCTCTTAGCTGCATCACACGCAGTACGGGATGTTACGCGGAGTTTTCGCGGCTTATTTTACATTATTACATATTCCTGGTCATAAACCTATAGATACAAAACCGAAAACCAAAAGAAGAATGGAAGTGAAATTTAAACAAATGAGTCAACCGGCCACACGCGAAGGATCCATACATTTTTTTAAATATTTATGCGCGCGTTCTTCGAACAAACCTGTTTTAGTGGTTTGTCGGGCATTGCTATTTGATTTGATTATTAACAGTATCGCGAATCATCGCGCTCATGCTTAATACATTAGTCAATATGGTAAAATAATTCTTGTTAAATTAATCAAAAATAATATTAATCATGGTATTGTTGAAAACACATTATGAATCTATTATTGACATACCATAATTATATCGCTGAATATCTTCATTTAACATATTTCTGGTCTAAAGAAAATTCCAGTCCACTTAGTTCACGCGATAGCGTCTATATTATATAACGATTATTGTACTGGCCGCGAACTGACCCTGATACCTTGCGGGTTGGAATGCAATGCATTAAAGGGAGGCCACGCTTCCACTGCTGGAACGACAGCTTGTTTAAACCTTTATACTTTTACATGTTAAATGTTCAATTTCGAAAACAATTTAAAATGGTTTGGCCAAAACGAATATCAGGATAAGAAAAACGATACTTTTATGAACTTAAATATACTAGTACACAGACAGGAATATGGAAGTGATTACTAAATATGAGAGCATAACCTTTAAGTACAAACGATCTGGCGCTGGCAATCCTCTGAAAATAAAAGGTGCACGCACAAACTGTATTGATGTCGAGAGTTGAGTGTAAAACTGTTCTATCTATCAAGCCTTTTCATAAGAGATAAAATTGTTTCATGCTGAACACGCAGTAAAACAGTGTTACAAAGACGCCGTCATGTTTTCAATGTTCTGGTGGTATGTTCAAATCAGCCAATTGAATAAATGAAGTGTATTCATTCGTATCTAGCCGCGGGAAATTTTATTTGAATTTAATTGGACACTTACAAAGGTCAGGTAAGGTGAAAAGCTGGCTTATACAGCTACGCCGAAAAATTGCGTAATTCTAAGGGAGTCGCCTGGTTCCTTATTACATGGAAAATTACCGTACCATGGGAACATCCTAGCGTGCGGGCTGGAAATTATCTAGTTATACGGGTTTCCGAGTGAAAAGGGAACTTTTCACAGAAAACGCTTCATATTGATAAATGCAAACATTTGATTAAAAAAAACTCAAGTAAAAATAAGAATAAAATTAAAGAAAGAAATAAAAGTAAATATCAACTGGGCTCGAACCACTGGCCTTTGGAGTAAAAGTAAAAGACCACTCGACCAGCCTTGCGCATACAATAATGTATTTTATACTCTATATAAGCAATCATCGTAGTGTCACAAATTACGTCAACATTATTCAATCGTTTTGCGTTTTAACGCTTGATTATTTTTTAGGTGTTTAAAATCGTCAAAAAATGCATATTATGGATATTTAGAGCATTGTAAATGTTCAGTATTACTGTTTCCTCACGAATATCATAACTATATTGAACATTTCCGAATCTGAAACATTTTTTGTCAATTTACCGAATCGTGAAAAGGTCCCTTTAAAAATGCAACTTAGTAACATTACTTGTTACCACGGAGTGTATATTAACAGGAGATGAATCGAGTATTTGACCCTTACTGTAGTAAATTCAATCTTATGCAAAAACTATTCATCCGATTTTATTGGTTTATACGTTATCTTGTTGCTTATTAATTCCTCTTTCAAAAAAATATAACTTTTAGTATATTCCCGTTGTTATTAATGGATTTATAGCGAGTTAAACACAAGAAATACACATTTTATGTTTTACCACCGCGCGTTTTAACGTGTTGTGGCTATCGATCTTTTACGATTAGCGTACAGCGAAGCGCCGAGGTTATACATTTTGATGTACCCACTCACGTCTTTTGTTAAATTATAGTTTCATTTCTCGGCCGATTTTATATAACATTTCAAATAATTATACATAATTACATTGTTGATAATAAACAGCAAACGATGAATGTTTTTGACACCCATTTTATTTCAAGTATGCATGCAAAGCCGAATAATATCGAGAGGGTCCGCTATATACGCTGTTTCATCATAAATTTTACACCCTTTCTGTGTTATAAACAAGAGCTGAAATCGTTAATTTATTAAGATTCATTTATAATAAGCTTTATTGATATGTTTCGTGAACAAAATACTACAATATATTCCATAAAAAATATAATAAGATGGCAAAAGAAATTCAATGGCCGGTTTCTAAACAAAAGCATAATCGCCAAGACCGTAGCATCAGTTCGGTTCGTTAGGACCGCGCGCTACTTATTTCCGCCTTCATTCCTTACTTGCTTTCATTTTTAAACCATTTTTTTTTTATATCATATACAGAATTCTATTCTCCTAAGCAAGATGTTATTTTTAAAACTGAACTCCAAATATAAACGCTACAAATCGGTATAAAGTACGAACATGTCAACCGTAAATCTAGATTCTAAAACTCCAAAACGGTATGATATTTGCAAAAGTTAAAGTTATAACTCGCCGAGCTGCCAAAATCAGAAGAAAAACTTAATATATATTTCTATATCTGAAAACTACATTACGTAAGCTTTCTAATGATATATAATTTGTCAAAATCGGCCTAGAAATGAAACTATAATTTAACAAAATACGTGAGTGGGTACATCAAATGTATAACATCGGCGCTTCGATAAAAGATCGACAGATACGACACGGTCACGTGACTTAGACACAACAAGATATTTGGCGTAACGGTCCCGTTTCATATCCGTGTAATCTAGAGTCCGTGTTGTTACTTAGCAAAATGCCGAATTCTTCTTAAAAATCATAATACAGGTTTGACAGGGGCGTCGGAAGCAAATTGACATTGGGGCGGCAGAGGAGGTTGGTATGGAAGGCCCCCTCCCGTTGGTGGGCCCCCTGATTTTTTTTTCAAATTTTAGCATCAAATGGCGCAATCTGGTGCGTTTTTGTGCCTGATACCTGACCTTATACACGTCTATTGCAGGCATATTCTAAATGACAAAAAATGTGACAGACAGACAGACGATGGAGAAGTGATCTCTATATGTCGCAGTTTGTACTTTGTAGCAGGCGACACAACAATAGGGATCATGTGGGTTGAAAGAAAGTTCTTCGGGATTTTTTTCCCGAAATTCCGTTTTGGAAATTTGAAATTCGTAGTTTGGTTTGGAGTAGACATAGTGAAATTACACGAAAAAGTGGTAAAAACATTAAATAGGTTTTTTAGAATTATCGATTTACTTTGAGTTATTACAATTAATTAAGGCATCATGATGTATCTTTAATTTTGTGATAATTAAGGACTATTGGATATCCTTACATTTGTTTCATGTCATACTTTCTTTTATATTAATAAAAAGAAGCAAAGGCTTTGATCATACCGACAATTAAAGATTCCCAGGTTAAATTACTCATTATCGTTATAAAAGAGACCGATCAATTAACAACATACTTGACACGTACGTTACCGCGGGCGGGTGATGACAATCAACAATACACGTGTCATAACCGCGAAAGCGTGATTACCTTGCTTCGTGAAAAAAAGGTCTTTGCCGAAATTTCATTTCTGCCGAAAATATTGGGGCGACTGCCGCCCCAGCTCCGACGCCTCTGTTTGAACGCCTGTAATTGACATGAGCTAAACATTAATATCATCAATGTTCATACGAAATATATGTACTGTACCGGTCGTCGTTTCAGGGTAACATTACACTAAATTACTGAGTCATTTTCGAATATTCTCTTCAAATAAATTAACACATTTTATTCGAACGCGTGTTTTTCTGTTGATACAAATTTTTGTTATTCTGGTTTAATCTTTTGAGATATTGATAGGGTGAGATTTGGCGTTCACAACTTAAGTCACTGAAATTTTATAAACTAAAAGCCTATAGCAAAACATTGATATGAGGCGGTTCATATTCCACTAGAAAACGGTCGAAAAAAAAGGTAACAAATCGAAGTTGTTTCGTCTCGAGTTCTTTCTTGCATGCCACATTTTATCATCAATTCAACATCGAATGCACTTTCACAAAACGTATTGTTGTGACGCTCTAAAATGTTGCATAGAAGTGACGACGTTTACATTAAATTACACAGAGATTGGAATTAGTAGATTGTGACTTTTGTTAAGCCGTTTAAAACTTGTATATTGACAATTATATAATGGTTATAAACTTCAGCAATAAAACACGGGTCGACGTACGTTTTAATTTTTATCATAACGAATGTTTGAACGATAAAACAGGTCCACGGTAGATATATCTTCATTAAAAAATTACGATTATACACAATGTACGTAATCATCATAATACAAATACAATATTCAACAATTTTCACAATGTAAATTAATATGTTTTTTTCGTTCGTCGTTTGATTGGAAAATACAAGGCATGTTGATAAAAATATTTCAAAATTTAAAAGTACAAAATCATACAGCATAAATGCTAAAACAAAACTATTCGCCATAGCCATTATAAGCGAGGGCTTTGCCATAGCCAGTAAAAAGGACACTTCTTTATAATCGCCAGTCAGGTAAGCGCCTGTTCCTTTCACACCAAGTCGAACAAGTGCCCATCTTTACAATAACCAATGAAATACGCACTGGTTCCATTATCGCTAAGAATAAGAGGCGCCGGTGTCTACTCCCACTGTTAAATAAGGACTGGTTTCTATCAACGTCAGTCGACCAAGCGCCGAGTTTCACCATAAGCACGCGAACAAGCGCCGAATTCTACCATAACCAATCGAATACGCGCCTATTTCTACCAGCCCCACTCAAACAAACGCCGGTCAATTTTGTCGAGAAGGTTGTTGAATACCTGAAACAATGCACAAATATTGACAATAAATGAGTTATCAGGATGCAGGATCACGTGACTTTTTTGCAACCGGTAAGTGGTGTGTAGCGCCGTTAAATGTCGCATCGCCGTTATATGTCGCAGGTTACGAGATTTGTTGCAATTTATACGGTTATGCTTTAAGCAAAGAGAAATTTTTATCACCGATTTCAGACGTATTCAACGATTAATTCTTATACCTTGAGATATCGACACAAACTGCAAAATGTCTTTTATGCACTAAAGATTTTTGCAAATGAATTTCAATAACTTGAGATATATGCAAAAATAAAGCTCTTCGCGGTGTGTTTACATTCTGTACAGCCCGTGTGTACACCCCTGAAAACACCGTTGATTCTACGCCCTGTTAATGATGCGATTAAAGTTGTAGAGAGTTCGTTCTTACATTTCATTGTATACACAACGTAGTGGTATATAGAAGAACATTTTCACCGTTCTGCACTTGAATTACATTCGGTTCCAGATAACGACTTTGATATTATTTCATTAACATCGAATTGCGTATATCCCAAATTACCAGTAGCAGGGTGCAGAATCGACGGGGTTTTCAGGGGTTTACCCACGGACTGAACAGAATGTAATCACACCGTTAAGAACTTTATTTTTGCAAATATCTCAAGTTATTGAAATACATTTGCAAAAATCTTGAGTGCATAAAAGGCAGTTTTTCTTGCAGTTTGTGCCGATGTCTTAAGGAATAAGAATAAATCTTTGAATACGTCTGACGTCGTTGACAAAATTTCACGTTCCGTGAATTATAACCGTGTAGTACAAATAGAATTTTGAACAAGAACCCAGGCTTATTAATAAAGTAATTCAGGTGTATTTCACATTGCCATAAGCAGCATAAAAACATGTATTTCATGCTCTTGTTGAAATTCTTGAGAAAAATTGTTTTAAAAAGTTATTTGAAATAAATTTAAAATCCATTAACGTTAAAAGAGGTAACCAAACAAAGTCATATATCCTGCACCCTGAGTAGAAGTTATATCAATTTAAAATACGTTGAATACAATTATATTCTGTCACATAAAAATGATGTCCAGTTTTGATGCCATTAATTATAACGTGCTGAGCATTTTAGTTGTGATGTTTATTGTTATTTCAATCAGGTAATAGCGTTGTACGGAAACAATCGTTAAAATAGACGTTCCGAAAGATAACATAAACATGAACAAATGATATGTTCATAATATTAAAACAATATACTTTAATAATACATAAATATTCATAAATAATTGAGTAATTGAAGCATCATTTGACGCGTGAACGAATCGTCCTATAGCAATTCATAAAAAAATAAAACAAGAGGGCCTGAAAGGCCCAAAGTCGCTCACCTGAGATAACAAGATAATATTAAGACAAATCTTCTTACCAAGTTTCATAAAGATCGGAAAATAAATGTGGCCTCTAGAGTGTAAACAAGGTTTTACTATAGCCATATAAGGAAAAATGCCCCGCCCCCTGGCAGCCATGTTTTTCAACCAACCGGCATCATTTTTTAACTCTTCCAATATATTTTCGGGATTAATTTTCTGACCAAGTTTCATGAAGATCGGACAGTAAATGTGGCCTCTAGAGTGTTAACAAGATTTTACTATAACCATTTAAGGAAAATGCCCCTTCCCTTGGAAGCCATGTTTTTCAAGCAAACATAATTATTTTCGAACTCATCCAACATATCATTGAGACCAATCTGCTGACCAAATTTCATGAAGATTGGACAATAAATGTGGCCTCTAGAGTGTTAACAAGATTGTACTTAAGCCATACACATGTATAACCATATAAGGATAAATGACCCGCCCCTGGTGGCCATGTTTTTAAAGCAACCAAAACCATTTACGAACTCATCCAAGATATCATTGGGACAAATCTTCTGACCAAGTTTCATGATGATCGGACTATAAATGTGGCCTCTAGAGTGTTAACAAGATTTCACTATAGCCATATTACGAAAAATTCCCCGCCCCTTGGCAGCCATGTTTTTCAAGCAAAAGTAACCATTTTCGAACTCATCCTTGATATCAATAAGACAAATTTTCTGACCATATTTCATGAAGAATGGACAATAAATGTGGCCTCTCGAGTGTTAACAAGGTTTAACTATAGCCATATAAGAAAAAATGCCCCGGCCCCTGGCAGCCATGTTTTTCAACCAAAGGGCATCATTTCTGAACTCGTCCAAGATATTATTGGGATGAATCTTCTGACCAAAATTCATGAAGATTGGACAATAAGTGTGGCCTCTAGAGTGTTAACAAGGTTTTACTACAGTCAAACCTGAATTCAGCGGTCATTCAAGGGAAATGATTAAAGTGACCGTTGTCAACAGGTGACCGTTGAATTCGGATCACAATTTTAAGATGGTTTGTCAGTTGTTAGTATTGCTACGTCGTTACCACACCCAGCCGTTTGCATACAGTGTTAAACAAAGGCGCATTGCCGTTAACTAAGCATAATAAAAGAATTAACTTACGTGTGTATATTGAATTATACATAATAATATCTTATATATTGATTTAATAAAATATTGTTGAATTAAAGCAATGTTGTTTACAACCCTCGAGTAAATAATTAACTCATGCATCTAGCTCATTTAGTAAATAAAGCTTGTCACGTGCCGTTGACGTCACGTCCGTACACGTCTAAAAAGCGGATTTGCTGTCATAAACCGATAGTACGGTGTAATTGTACCGTTCAAAAAAGACGCAAAAAGTTTGTTAAAATTTATTCGTACGCAAACATCACACAAAAGCATTTTTATTCAACAACAACATATAAAATACAATCATTCATTCATTCCTCATCCAAAAAAACATAGCACATCATGCACAAAATACTGTTCGCCTCGTAACGCACAGGTAGCTTATTTGTGCTTATCGACCCAAAACACCGCGGTTTCCGGGACTTTCCGATGACAAGTGGCGTGAGCTTTTCACCTGAAAATTAAAAAAACGTTTTCAATTTCAGCTTTTTTTACATGAACAAATAGTCTTTCATTAATGCCTTAAGCTTGTTATAAATGTTGCAAATCAGTCCATGTTTTGCCATTAAAGCTGAGCACTAATCCTCTTATCGCCTTCTTATCAAAACACTCGCCAGCTTAATGTTGTTTTTAACACTTAATCAGAGATACAGATCAATTGACTTTGTCACACGCTAATGCGTTATGCATGCAGACGATAATTGCTATTAATACACATTGTTATTGTTAATGTCACCTGTTTAAAGTGATATTATGGGCATCTTACAGTTTATAGCTGGCTATCGCAACCGTTGTTTATTTTTGGTATTTTCACTTCATATACAATGTACACTTATATTTGTTAATTCAGCATCAACATACTAAAACAATTTCCCGGAGAGAGAAAAAAATGCATTTGAAAATCAACCGTCTTTTCGTTAACCAACTGATCATGCATGTACGAAGTGAACCTAAATTTAGTTTTAGTGCAGATTCGTTCATACGACACAAAGACACAATTTTGTTTTACGGATCATTTCGGCTTAGAGGAGTGGGTTAGTCATGTAAAATAATGAATATAAAATATAATTTAAATAAACAACTGGTAGCAAAATGAGTTGTAGCTAATTGGTCTTTTAATGCAATCAAAATGAAAATTCAATAATAATGGTGAAACAATTTTACTTACCGGTCATGGATGCACAAACGGCGCAGAAAGCTCTTTTAAAGAATGATCCGAAAATGTTATTTTTAAATCGATACCCAATGTTGTAAGTACAATGTACTAATTAGCGGTCATTTAATAAGCGATAATTACTGTAAACGTGTCACAAACTCTGACATATTTGCTTTAAAGATATCCCCACAATTATCCCCGGAAAAGAAACCTTCTCAACACCTTATTGTTTGTTTACTCGCAGCGGGCCGCTTTTATAATATCAAAGACAATTATCGCTATCAGACGCTTTGACCGCAAAATAGACGGACACATGATGTGCTGTGTTTTTAATTTTCGCGACTCGAGACGACTCGAGACGACTGACGCGTGACCGTTGATTTCAGGTCAAACATTAATTTCGGAGTGGAATGTAGTGGCCGTTGGCCGTTATGGACAGATGGCCGTTGAATTCAAGTGTAATATAGAGTGTTTTTCGTCGGGGGGATTCCAGACTGACCGTTGTCTGCAGGTGACCGGTAAATTCAGGTGGCCGTTAGGTCAGTTTCGACTGTATAGCCATATACAGCCATATAAGAAAAAATTTCCCGCCCCTTGGCAGCCATGTTTTTCAAGCAAAGGTTATCATTTCTGAACTCATCCAAGATATCATTGGGACAAATCTTCTGAGCAAGTTTTATGAAGATCGGAAAATAAATGTGGCCTCTAGAGTGTTAACAAGGTTTTACTATAGCCATATAAGGAAAAATGCCCCGCCCCCTGGCGGCCATGTTTTTCAACCAACCGGCATCATTTTCGAACTCGTCCAAGATATTATTGGGATGAATCTTCTGACCAAGTTTCATGAAAATCAGACAATAAATGTGGCCTCTAGAGTGTTAACAAGATTTTACTATAGCCATATATAGCCATATAAGGAAAAATGTCCCGCCCCTTGGCAGCCATGTTTTTCAAGCAAACGTAATCATTTTCGAGCTCATTCAAGATATCATTGAGACCAATCTTCTGACCAAATTTCATGAAGAATGGAAATAAATATGGCCTCTAGAGAGTAAACAAGGCACGTGTTGACGGCGCACGACGGACAAAACGCGATCACAAAAGCTCACCATGAGCACGTTGTGCTCATGTGAGCTAAAAAGAGATGTGTTTGTCGGAAACACAATGCCCCCTATTGCGCCGCTTTGAAATAAAATTTTAACATTTGGCAGGTTTAGAAATTATCTCCCTTTTAAAGCTTATTTCTTCCCTTGGATTGTTTTTTTTTTTTTACTTTTGACCTTGAAGGATGACATTGACCTTTCACCACTCAAAATGTGCAGCTTCATGAGATACACATGCATGCCAAATATCAAGTTGCTATATCTATCATCAATATTGCAAAAGTTATCGCAAAACTTTAACCAAGGTTAAAGTTTTGGGACAGAATAACAGAATGACAGACAGACAGGCCAAAAACAATATGCCCCCGATCATTCGATCCGGGGGAATAAAAAAGGTTTATAACGATACATATTTTGAAACATTATCTGAGAAAACTACATGATTTAATGTAAACTATACAGATTGCATGGCTTTTTACCTCAACTTTTGGACATATATCATTTCGAACCCATTTGTCCAGATCCTTAATCACGTGAATGGACGTGTTGCTGTGCAACCGGCTACAAATCTCGCAGCTGCTGCATCTTGTTTGATCCTTGTAGTGGTTTTTCCATTCGAAGTAGCTGTTGTACAACGTCTCGTTTGAGCCCACTTTTTGTATGTAGGAAGCAAAGTCCCGTATACTTGGAAAGTCATAGATGCTGATAAACGAACCTGGAATTACTAAAGTCCGATTTATATTCGAGTAATTCCAGTTTACGATGGGAATCTGATTCCTACGGAGCGCTTCCCAGTATTTTTCAGTCACGTAATCTTTACATCTAGCATTTTCGAAGGATAAATAGAATTTATATTTATGTAAATCGTGAGAGCAATTTTCGCCATAACAGCTGTTATTATAACACCCACCATACATGTCTATATCAAGATACGTCTGTAATTCTCGTATAAGGCGATACCTTTTCCCCTGGTCCTTACAGTTACTTATCCTGCCTGTAATTTCTTTAGTTTTCTCTTTAAAAAAGTTTCTCTTTGAAGTCGTTTGTTGCATTCGTGTAGATTCTTGTTCGGTCAATGCAACAGGCAAACCGTAAGGCAGCTGAACTACGGAGTCACTCCGATACCACGCTGTCCAGTTAAAAAGACCGTTAAATACACGGAGATTCCCGAACATATGGGTAGGGGGTTCCTGATTGGTCAATATCCATACTTGGTCGCTTCGGCGGTATGACGGAAAAGGGATCGTTTCCGACGTTCCAATATTCCAGTTATCCGGCCATAGGTCAACAAGATGAAAATTCACTGCGTCGGCATTTTCAATGTCATTTTTATCAGTGATCACTGCGCATGAGTCAGGACATTGTTCCGTGACAAGTGTTTTCTCAGACTCTATCCAAAGGTTTCCGTTGAACGGTATCCAATAAAGGATCACCTTTTGTAGTTTTGATGTTTTCGATGGCGGGCTTAAGGGACCCAACGGACCCATTCTTCTAGGAGCGGTTTTTGAATCAATATCTTGTACGTATTGCGTCATGAAGGCTGTACCACATAGAATACATATGCCTGCTATTACAAATATCTTCCTTCTTTGAAATGTACATTTTCTCCATAAAGCCATATTTCACGTCAAATCAAATACTCTCGAGAGTCGGATAATAGCCACTTGCACGCATGCTGTTTATTTGATATTGAAAAGGAATCTGTAGTTCATAGTTACTACATGTTAGGTGTGTGTCCCACTCCGAAATGTTAATTTTAAAAAAAATACAACATCACAACCTATTCTCTTGTATATGAGTTCCACGCCTGAATGCACGCATATTCACTCCAAATAATACACTGCTGGTAAAATGGTCTTCCTTTGGCGATCAATATTTCACCTCGTTTGTTTAATCGATTGAAACGATGGGTACAAACATCGCCTATACATCGGGTTCAAACGATATGCGACTATGTGTTATAAATCCAATTTAAGTCTTGAGTTCAAATTAAAAGTTTCTTTATTGTCACAAATATGTTTAACAATCGAAGATAAGCTATCAATAGATATCGACCGACACAAAGAGTATTAATAATAAAACATACCTGAACTAATCCAAATACTAGTAAAGTCATTTAAATCCGAAATCAGAATATAACACACTCCATTAATTTCAAGTTTTTTTTTACAATAGTTCTTTTTATACTAGGTACTCTAACATTAACATGAAGTTTTTGATGTTATTCTTATTGTACGTCCTGAAGTAGAAATTATTCGTCCTAACACGAACTACATTGACCATAAAAGCAATTCGTTTTGCAGACACAACGATATCACTTGTTTGTGTGAGTGTGAATGTCAGAGTTTATTTACATCGCTGCGTCTTCACGACTACTTTATGTGCTGGCCTGGATATCACTTTCTACACCAAACAAGTCTATTTACATAAAATGCTTGTGCAAACAGTGTGTATAACTTTGTGTCTGTCCCCGATCAATAGATCATATCTCCACTTATCTGCACGAAATCGGGAAGCGAACACGCGGAAGTGTACGCGTCCTTAGTAACGAACTTCATATTTAATTATTTACGCATCCCGCCCTCTACGCCGGGAAATCGTTGCGACCAATACTGTTTGGTGCTGTACTTTAATTAGTCGAAGTAAGGAAAGCTTTGTTTTTTATTTATAAATCGATGCATGTACAGGGTAAATTTGGAAACTCTACGTTGGTATTTGTCATATTAATGGCCTGTTTTATGCATAAAAGGTTGCATAAAAACCAAAAGAGGCATGTAAAAGTTAGTAGCTAGTTGCTTTCAGAGGTGGCTTACGTGTTTTCATTTCAACTTAACACACATAATACCCAGATTAAAATGACCCATATGCCAATTGGGTAATTCTTTTTTTAATTGTGTTAAATTTAATGGCCTTTTACATTATGAATTATTATATAAAGTATATAAACAGGTCACAGTTGGAAGTAACGTACCCTGGATAGTATATGGGCCCAGGAGCCAAATATATTTAAATAAATATATAAAATCATGTTTAATGATAGAACAATTGACAAAGAGCCATGAAAAAAAATCCACACCCTCTGATATTGGAATCATAACCATTAACCTCTAAAAACTATTCCAAAAGTTTATATTTTCTTTGCAACAACTGTTTTTACTCTAAATTTGATTTACTTGAAAACGAAAGTAGCCATTGCTCTTGAACCCGGCTTAGCAGTGAATAGTATCGACAGAACCAGGCACAATATATCCAATCAACAACAACAACGACGCTTTGACAAATGTAAATAAATGAAAAATATTAATCATTCTGATTGTATTGGAATAAGATTTAAGGGGTAAGTGGTTGCATATGCATGCGTTATGTGACATGCCTCGTTGTTTAAAAGGAATAGGACGCGAGCTATCGATTAATGGGGAAAAAAACTAAAAAATATTGTTTGAAAGTCTGTCGAAGATTTGACAAACGGGTTCGAAATATTGCTTGGTTATCGGCTGACTGTGAGTAAACGGGTGGTGGGATTTCTTTGAAGTAAACTTTTTTTGAAAGGTTGTCCAATTGCCCATAAGAGGACCAAGGGATGCTTTTGGTTAAAGCTATTTTTGACTTTTTTGCGGCCCACGAAGACAGGTCTATGATAAATTCAAGTTAATGACCTTGTTATGATTCCAATATCAGAGGGTGTGGATTTTTTTCCATGGCTCTATGTCAATTTTTCTCTCATTAAACATGATTTTGTATATGTATTTGAATGTATTGGGCTCCTGGGCCCATATACTATCCAGGGTACGTTACTTCCACCTGTTAAACAGGTCACAACTCCCCAAAACTTGTATAGCATCATCAAACTGGTAGATAATTTGTAGCAAGACCCCACTCACCACTCACCCCTCCCCCGCATTTGGATTATGTATGCAATGTGTGCGGGCATTGTTACTGAAAATAGCAAAATTTGATTCCGCTTAATTATGTATGACGTATTTTGTTATTGTATAAGAACTTAGCACAATGATTTCTGGCATTCAAACTACTTTGGTTTACGTATGATTACATACGGGGGGAGTAGAGGTGAAGGCCATGGTAAGTAAATATAGACAAATATTATTTCCGTTGATTTTGTAGGTATTCCGGTACAGATCAACGAATTTCAGATCCTATCAAACAATGATTTCGAAATGTTTAACTATTTCAAGACTGAATAACCGTTTGCACTAAGGGCATTAACACCCTACATTTATTGATATAAAACAAACGCATCCTGTATTTGTTTCGCAATTCATACCCTAATCACAAGCATATAGAGCTATTGTCATGAACATACATGCAACGATGCGTTCCATATAAACTTCTACATACAACAATGCGTTTCATAAACACTTCTACATACAACACTGCGTCCCATGCATTCTATGAACACTTCTACTAACAAAACTGCGTTCGATGAACAACTCTACATACAACGATGCGTTCCATGAGCACTTCTACAAACAACACTGCGTGTCATGAAATCTTTCACATACAACATTGCGTTCGATGAACACTTCTACATACAACACTCCGTTCGATGAACAACTCTACATACAACACTGCGTTCCATGAACACTTCTACATACAATGATGCGTTACATGAACACTTCTACATGCAACACTTCGTCCCATGAAAACTTTTACATGCAACGATGCGTTCTACGAACACTTCTACATACAACACTGCGTCCAATGAAATCTTTTACGTTCAACACTGCGTTCTATGAACAATTATACACACAACAATGCGTTCCATGAACACTTCTACATACAACGATGCGTTCCATAAAAACTTTTACATGCAACAATGCGTTCCATAAACACTTCTAGATACAACACTGTGTCCCATGAAATCTTTTACGTACAACACTGCGTTCTATGAACACCTCTACATACAACGATGCGTTCCATAAAAACGCTTACATGCAACAATGCGATCCATAAACACTTGTACATACAACGCTGAGTTCTATGAACACTTCTACATACAACAATGCGTTGCATAAACACTTCTACATACAACGATGCGTTCCATGAAAACTTTTACATGCAACAATGTGTTCCATAAACACTTATAAATACAACACTGCGTTCTTTGAAGACTTATACATACAACAATGCGTTCTATGAACACTTCTACATGCAATGATGCGTTCCATGAACACTTCTACATACAACAATGCATTCCATGAACACTTCTACATGCAACGATGCGTTTCATGAACACTTTTACATACAACAATGCGTTCCATGAACACTTCTACATGCAACGATGCGTTCCATGAACATTTCTACATACAACAATCCATTCAATGAACACTTCTACATGCAACGATGCGTTCCATGAACATTTCTACATACAACAATCCATTCAATGAACACTTCTACATGCAACGATGCGTTCCACGAACACTTCTACATACAACAATCCATTCCATGAACACTTCTACATGCAACGATGCGTTCCATGAACACTTCTACATACAACAATTCGTTCCATGAACACTTCTATATGCAACGATGCGTTCCATGAACACTTCTACATACAACAATGCGTTCCATGAACACTTATACATGCAACAATGCGTTCCATGACAACTTTTACATGCAACAATGCGTTCCATGAACACTTATGCATACAACGATGCTTTCCATGAACACTTCTACATGCAACGATGCGTTCCATGACAACTTTTACATGCGACGATGCGTTCCATGAACACTTCTACATGCAACGATGCGTTCCATGACAACTTTTATTACATGCAACGATGCGTTCCATGAACACTTCTACATGCAACGATGCGTTCCATGACAACTTGTACATGCGACGATGCGTTCCATAAACACTTCTACATGCAACGATGCGTTCCATAAAAATGTTTACATGCAACAATGCGTTCCATGAAAACATCGTTTGAGCCACGTTTCTGACTATTGAAACTATATGAACATGATTTGTTAAGGAATTGTGCCGTGCTCTGTGAAAAAGGGTTTAGTGCATGTGCGTGATGTGCCGTTCCAAATTAGCGCAGGCTAATCTGGGACGACACTTTCCGCTTAAGCTAGATTTTTTGCTTAGAAGAGACTTCTTGTAAAGGAAAAATGCCATAAAGGCGGAAAGTGTCGTTCCTGATTAGCCAATGAAAACAGTACTGCCGTATTACCGAACATACGATGAGAATTAGCGCACATCATAACTACGAAGGGACACCTTCAGACAAAATGGTATGATTATTGTTTTAATGTCGGTATCAAAATATTACTTTCGTTTGCTATTTAAAAATTGAAAAAAAGCATATATAAGAGTCTCGCCATTTTAGAACGTTTTATGGAAAAAAGTTGTACGGCCATGAATATTTCCGCCTTGCATACTTTAAGACTGTAAGAGCAATTGGTCGGGAAATTACAGTTACGTGGGCGGACTATCCGATCAGAAATTAAAGTGAAAGCGAAAGAATTTGTCATGACTAGTCTATATCGAATATTATAATGTTGGTATATTTTCTCCAAAAACACTGTTTCTTCCTTAAGTTGACAAATTACACACTGTCATATTCAAATAAAATATTGCCTATAAAAAATTCATTTAAATACGAACATTTGTGATAACTTTATTTTCGTTAATTTCTACAATATGCACATTTTCACAATATATAAAGAGAATGAGCAAAGAAATGTAAAGATAACATATTTTGCAAACTCAGTTCAACCATTTACAGGCAATAATAAAATTATTACAGCCATCAGATAAAAAATGGACAGAAAGTTAAATAAAGGAATAAGCAATAAGAAACATATTGACTTAAATTACGAAAAAATAATTTCAGCCAAGAAAATAGCTCTATCCTTGTCTAAGAATATTGTGTTGTTGTTGTTTTATTCGAAATTAATCCTATACAATAAATTTTAGGGGGTTAATTGTGCATGTCTTTTGACAACGATGCGACAATTTAAATATACATAACAAAACAGTTGTGGATGCAATGCTTAGAAGGCGTGTTTATCTTGACGCGCGTGTTATTCTCCACGATTGATTTTTCTATAATTCACGAATATCATTTCCACAAATCATGCGTTCAGCAGACCAGCCTAAACATTATTGCGAAATCAATAGCGGCTTAAATAATTTATCGATCATCGATACTTCGATATCAATCAAAAAGGCTCCTTACTCTTATATCGGCATGTGTACATTACCCTGTCCATTTTTTAATGTTCACAAAGTGACTATGTGACGAACAACAGCTGTCACAGAACAGCACGCTCGACTTCACTTAAAAAAGATGAAATTACTTGACCCGATCGCCTTCGAAATAACGAATTTCTGAAAACTACGACAGAAATACAACCGATGCCCTTTAGAATGGCAGTGTCTCTTCTATTAGTACTATTTAAATAAAGATTTGATAAGAAACTTTACAAAGGTTTGTGCTTCGACTTAGCTGCTATGTACATATAAGTATTTGCCAATCACAAATAAATCGATCGGGAGGTCACGGGGTCGATCCCCACTGTGGGAGCGTTCTTCCGATATCCCTCATTGACACCATGTACTGGTTTTAGTCCCAGGAAACGGAATCGACAGCGTTTCAAATAAGCCGTAGGCTTTCTATGCTATAGAGCTAAAATAAATAGGTTTAAAATAACCCTTGGCCACTTAGGTGTCAAATCTATATTGAGTGTATTTATTATTCCGTATTAAATCAAGTATTTCATTTTCACTATTGTATGGTTGCCGATTTCAGCAATCACGTTCTGACGTGTTCACGGGTTCTTAGAATGTCATCACGGCCACAAGCAAGAAAGACACATATTTTTAAGCGTAAACACGAAAGAACGAAAAACTCATCCACTCTCAAAACGACTAATCAGTGGCACTAACGCGCTAAAAGAGTGTGTGCGAAAGCACGAGATATTAATTAATACTTTTCTCATTATGGTGGGTACAATTTTGCCTGCTCTGATTTGCGTTCTGGATACACCAAAGAGCTTTTATGTGTCGTTTAGTCGGTTACATTTGTTATGGTTTCGTGTTTTTTCCTGTGTCCTACTTGTCCACATGTATACCCGCAACCTGTTCATATGATATTGTAGAAATCAGCCACCCTACTATACGCATAAAAACCCGGAACCGGGTCGCAATTATAATGTAGAAAAACTGCAACCTTACTATGCACATAAATACCGCCAACCAAGTCACATGATTAAGTAGAAATCAATCACCATTCTATGCGCATAAATACCCGCAACCAGGTCACATGATTAAGTAGAAATCAATCACCATTCTATGCGCATAAATACCCGCAACCAGGTCACATGATTAAGTAGAAATCAATCACCATTCTATGCGCATAAATAACCGCAACCAGGTCACAGTGATTAAGCAGAAATCAGACACCCTACGAAACACATATACCCGCAACGATTTCACGTGATAATGTAGAAATCAGCCACCCTACTATATACGTAAATACCCGCAACCAGGCCACGTGATAATGTATACAAGAAATATCTTTAAAAAAGATATACGGCGTTGATTGTGGTTGCAATTAATGAAAGGTAAAGACTTCAGTGAATGAGATCAAAGATAGCGAATGTCTTTTTCTGTGCAGTTCTTAGCTGCAGCAAACGCAGTACGGGATGATACGCGGAGTTTTCGCGGCTTATTTTACATTATTACATATTGCTGGTCATAAACGCATAGATACAAAACAGAAAACCAAAAGAAGAATGGAAGTGAAATTAAAACACATGTGTCAACCGGCCACACGCGAAGTATCCGTACATATTTTAAATATTTATACGCGCGTTCTTCGAACAAACCTGTTTTAGTGGTTTGTCTGGCGTTGCTATTTGATTCGATTATTAACAGTATCGAGAATCATTGCGCTCATGCTTAATTCATTAGTCAATATGATGGCATAATTCTTGTTAAATTAATTAAAAATAATATTTATCATGGTATTGTTGTAAAACACATTTAGAATCTATTATTGACATACCATATGATATCGCTGGATATCTTCATTTAACATCTGTCTGGTCTAAAGAAAATTCCAGTTCACCTAGTTCACGCTATAGCGTCTTTATTATGTAACGATTATTTTCCTGGCCGCGAACTCCGATCAGCACATAGGGTAGAGACGCAGCGATGACCTGTACGTAAACTCTGACATTCACTCACAGTGGCCGCAAATTGACCCGATATACCTCGCGAGTTGAAATGCAATGCATTAAAGTGAGTCTTCGCTTCCACTGCTCTCTATACTTTAACATGTTAACATGTTGACAGAAATATGGAAGTTAGTACTAAATATGAAAACATAGCCTTTAAGTGCAAACGTTCTCGTGCTGAAAATCGTCTGAAAATAAAAGGTGGACGCACAAACTTGTATTGATGTCGAGATTGAGTGTAAAACTGTTCTATCTATTAAGCCTTTTCATTAGATAAAAAAATAAAATTGTTTCATGCTGAACACGCAGTAAAACAGTGTTACAAAGAAGCGGACATGTTTCCAATGTTCTGGTCGTATTCTCAAATCAGCCAATGCAGTCAATGAAGTGTATTCATCTGTACTTGGCCGCGGGAAGTTTTATTTGAATTCTATTGGACGCTAACAAAGGTCAGGCTAAGGTGAAAAGCTGGCTTAATACAGCTTACGCCGAAAAACAGCCACCCTACTATGCACATAAATGCTCGCAAGCAGGTCATCGTGTACACCTTACTGACAATAACGTAGTGACGTCACCATCTATGTATAGAATGGCAACCAGGTTAGATGTTAAACTAAAAGTCAGCCACCCTACTGTGTACATAACTACCCGCAACCAGTTCACAGTAATAATGTAGTAATCAGCCACCAATCTATGCACATTAGTATTGAACAGTGCAAGTTAGTTATTTCGCCGAATCGGATACATGTGTATTTGTGCACGCTTGGGTAAATGCATCAATCGTTGTTTCATGTTGACCAACCTACACTTATATAATTGCCCAGTCCCTAAGTGGGTGCGTATGTCCTCATGTTTGTTCATGTAAGATGATATTTGTTAAGTATTCACGTCCTTTATTTCAGTACCATCTAGTTATTTATAACAAAATATTATGTATTTTATCGGTGTACTTTGAGTACATATTTCAGGATCGAATATACTGGTATTGCATGTTTTAAGCATAACGTCCGGGTCGGGTTTGCTTACTTCGTTTCAAAGGGAAACCAATCATTTGAATCAATTTTACGAACACTTATACAGTTACTTCCCATGCAACTTGTTTATATCGCGGCTGCATACAGTCACCTTTCGAATCGTTAATTGTTCCGACCAATCAAATATTACAATCAATTTCTGAAACAAAAATATGAGAAATCGACTAGAAGCCATAAATGAACACTGCGTATGTCAATTTGAATTATTCACTCACTGTAAATTGATTTAATACATAACATTTGCATGATCGATGTTAACCGGTATCCTGTATAATAAATGATACATAGCAACACAACACATAACAACAATGTCAGTGTAATGCTCACATATGGTAAATTCATGAAATGTAAAACATCACTTTATTTAACATGATGGGTTGCCATAACATAACATATTGTTTAAATAGTTCATGAATTTTGTTAGTTATCGAGCTTTTCGGGACCAGTTTGATAAATCGGTCATGGTATGTAATGAAAACGGATGTAAGATCTTTCTATATCGTTATTTTAAATAAGAAAAGAAATTTAATCACGTTATGATAACATCGGAAGTTTGTTAACATTGCGTGACGTCACTTAAAGGTGATGTTTAAACCTATTTATGTTAACTCTATTGTATCAACAGTCATAGGCTAACAGAGGCACTAAAAAGTCCGTTCCCTGTGCGAACGCTCCCCAAATAAGTATCGAACTCGGAACCTCACAGTTGCATGGTGGGCACTATATCATTTACAGCACTGCGACGTGTGTCGTCGATCTATGAAGATTGCCATCTAATCCTTTCTGTCGCGCATGTATCTAATACAGTATTTTTCCGTGCAGATTTCAAAACAACTTTAGACGTGCTGTAGCATGGTCCAAATCGATTTGTACGCGAGCACGGCGTATTGACAGCGAAAACCTGGGACAATCAATGTCAATCGCTTTCTAATCACGCCGAACAGGCTATCGATTATTGATAGCATATCGATAGGTATAGGTGTGAGCAACCTGTGGTATCGACAATAAGAAGTGCAGAAAATACGATCAAGAAGACTAGTCGTAGTTTTTTTCCTCATCTTTGTTTTATCTTACACGTATATATTTTCCCATTTTGACAAAGGAAAGCTTATGTGGTAATCTTGATGAAACCATACACCGACGTGGTCTGTTCATTGGGAAGTATGGATAAATCTTAGAGATTAATGTCAAACACGCGAGCATAAAGTCTTCGTGCCGCATTCACAAAGGACGTGTTTTGTACACCTGGTAATTGCCTACGCTTTTTGAAAGTTTAAATCAAGCTTTATTACCAAGTTAAACTTTACAAGTCAACACAGTGCAAGCGGTTATTTCAAAGTGTTTAAATTAACCCGCGACATTCGCGGTGTTGTTGAGGTTCTGCAATGGCTTAATATCACGTAAGTACGAAAGTTTGCTTAACATATTTCTTCTTGTAATTATTATGTCACAACGACATTATAAACTGTAGTTTTCTTGTTTGCCTAACACTTTCGGACCCGATCCCTATTGATCACATTCTACCTACCAAGTGACATTTGTACGAATGTACATGAAGTGGCTGTAAGCAGTACCGGTATGTGAAATAAGACTTTACGTACATACATTGGCTTATACAAATATTACAGGTAAAGCGAATGCATTCCACACTGTATTGATCATTTCCCTTGAGGAAATAAATTGTGAGTGAGAAATTTAAATGTTTTGTGAATGGAAATATAATACGAATATGTTTTTGAAAAAATATGTATGTAAGCGACGAATATTAATTGATGAACCAAACTGTACCAGGCGCGTAGGAACATGGACCGTGACCCTTAATATTTTGTTGTTGTTTTTTCGTTTAAAATGAAATAAAAAATCATAAGTGCGTTAAAAAATATTCTTTATTGTTTGCGAATGAAAAGAATGTCCGAAACGGGAATTTGAGGACCGCGGTTACAGTGGACACGGGTCACAAACGTTATACATGAACCAGCACACGACGCGTCGCGTAGCTTTGAATAATCAGTAGTATAACTCTTTTAAGTCTTATTGAGACATAAGGTAATTATTACAGGTATGGGCTGTACCTCCCGATGACTACCCATTATTTGTCATAACAATAACCACCATTATGAAGTGTTGTTTAGTTATGGAGAAACTCGAACTAACCGAGACATGGGGACGATGGGGTTATCTCAACCGTTATTCTCTTACCTACAGATAACCGGTAATACCGGTACCTATTATGTGTCAAAACAATTACCATAAAATGTGTGTAGTAGTAGTAGTTGTAGTAGTTGTAGTAGCAGTAGCAGCAGCAGCACCAGGAGGGGGAGGAGGAGTGGTAGTGGTAGTAGTAGTAGTAGTAGTAGTGTGGTGGTAGTAGTAGTAGTGTGATGGTAGTAGTAGTATGGTGGTAGTAGTAGTGGTAGTGTTGGTAGCAGCAGTAGTAGTAGTAGTAGTAGTAACAGTAGTAGTGACAGTAGTTGTGGTGGTAGTAGTAGTGGCAGTAGTAGTGGTGGTAGTAGTAGTGGTGGTGGCAGTGGTTGTGGTTGAAGTGGTAGTGATGGTGATAGTGGTGGTGGTTGTAGTGGTGGTTGTAATGGTGGTGGTAGTAGTTGTGGTAGTGGTGGTAGCAGCAGTAGTAGTAGTAGTAGTAGTAGTGGCAGTAGTAGTGGCAGTAGTAGTGGTGGTAGTTGTAGTGGCAGTAGTAGTGGTGGTAGTAGTAGTGGTGGTGGCAGTGGTTGTGGTTGAAGTGGTAGGGATGGTGATAGTGGTGGTGGTTGTAATGGTGGTGGTAGTAGTTGTGGTAGTAAGTAGTAGTGGTACTGTTAGTGGTAGCGGTAGAGGCAGTGGTAGCGATAGCGAAAGCAGTAGCAGCAGCTGCAGCAGTAGCAGTAGTAGTCGTCTGATCTATTGGCAGTACTTTTTATGTTTGCATGAAGTCAATAGTATGTGGTTCATTATGAACATTTTCGGTATGAGATGTAATTTTGATAAGTAATATTATATCCAAAAAAAATCACATAACTGTTGTGTCCCGGTACGGCTTAATCTCGCATGTATTATAACAGATATTAAGCAACAGGCACGGAGATTAAGCAGGATATAGTAATATAATAAAGCGTTCGTTAACGACATTAACGTGCATCTATCAACTTTCACAAACATACAGTGTCTCATATTTTTTGTTGTGAATACGGGGCTGAACGCATGTTTCTAAAGTGTCATCCCAGATTAGTATGTGCGGTCTGCACAAGACGATTTGGTTCATCACTTTCCTCTTTAATGCATTTTTTTCGAGATAAGGATTTCTGTTCTAAACGAAAATCCAGTCAAGGCGGAAGTATCGTCCCCGATTAGACTATTATGACTTTAAATGCTAATCTGGGACGACACTTTACGCATATGTGTTAAACCACATTTTCCCAAAGTGAAGCTCGAAATTTAGAAGATGTGACTGATGCCAAAACAAACTGTTTGTAAAGTACTTTATCAAAGTAAACAAATACACAAAATAGCAATAACTCAAAAACAGCAATAATATTGTTGGGTTTCTTTTAACTTAATGCACGTCGGGGTCTTAAAGCAACAACATCAACATCAGCAACACTACAACATCAGAAACACACTGCACTATTAGAAGTACTGGCTTTCTGTAATGAATAACTCCCCACTAAACACATACCATGAGTACTTCTTAAACATTGTCTCATATGTTGCGATACAGTACGCATACACGATAGGATAATCTGACGGCGAGCCGCCTATAAGAACGTTATCACGTACAGCTTAGCACGTCAAGTAAACGCCCTTTTTGTGATTTATGTGCATACTTCACACTCAGCGTCGCTAGCTAGGAGGACACGCAGACTGAAAGAAAACTCAAACGCTCTTTAAAATTCATATCCCGCTGTTATCACTCGCAATTAAATATAATTTATGCAACCCATGCAGACGTATTCAAAACAAAATGCAATAACTTGAATAGAGCAGGCATTGTATGTAGTAGTTCTGATCTTCATGTTTGAATTCATACATTTTAAGTTAATCACACTGACGCATGTGAGTATATCAACATGGTGATATGGTTGTATGATCTTCTTCACCAGTGTATATAAACTGCTAATAAGAGCATTTATAAGTTATTGCTATTTTAAAAAATAATACCGATATAATACAAGTCATATTCTGTCAGAATTGACCACTCGCCAGCTGTCAATCAAACTCACGTAATAATCAATCAGATTTCGTTTATTGCGGCTACATGGTCCGACAAACAAAGAATGTCGGAGTAATGGAATAAGCGTTTTATGAAAACACAACGCGTATTTGGCAACTGGTCAATTGTTCGTTCTGATTAGAGCCACGTCCATTGAATGAACCGCATCCTTCAATCTCTACCTATATACACGTGCTGTTCTGTTTTAACAGGAGAAAAAAACGGACTTTGGTCTAAATAAAACAGATGTAATACGAAAGTTCGTTTTTTGTTGTTGTTTTTTAATGCGAGGATTTCATTTCGCAGTGATTTCAACAAACATTCTATGGCCATTATTTCAAAGTAATATATGTGTATAAAAATGTGAAAACAAATGTTGTTGTTTTTTTTTTTACAGAAAACCGCCAGCGAAATGTAACTCATATTTCACCGCCCACGTTAGATGACCGCGTAACGAGAGGTGTTGTCCCAGTACCAGCGAGGTATTTACTGCCTCAGCATACATTTGAAATCTACCTTGAGCAATTTTAACGCTCCAGAAACAACAAAGTGGTACAAATGAGGGAGAACACACTAATCTTGCCTGAGTCAGTGAGCGAGACAGTGTCAGTATCGTCCCAGGCTTGCTATGCAGAGAGAAGTGACATAAGCTATGTGGATTTTGTAACTATGAAACGGTTTAACGAGGAAGTTAAATTTGCACCATGTCTCACACCAGTAGCATATCAAGACACGGTGATCTGTTACAAGAACCCGTCGAAGAAACGCTTCAAGAGTCAGGTTATTTACGAACACAGAATCAAACCGCGGACCTTCAGCGATACGCTGACAGTGTTTCCCAAAAGACCTGTAAAACGTTTCGTAACTTTGGTGGATTACCACATTGACGAGTGTCGTAGATGGTTTAAGACCACAATGGAGTTTAAGGCAAGAACTTATACGACCAGAAAGATATTCAGAGACTCTGACGGTGATACCGATGATCTAGAAATTGACACGGACTCCGACAGTGATGCGGACATGGTTGCAAAGTCAACGCAATCTAACAGTGGACCGTCTGCGTCGCAGATTTACTTGCCGAGATGGGAAAAGCAGAGGGAGCTTGAACTCGAAAGCAATAACGTGCACCATTTTATGAATGGGGATATCATTATCAACGGGTATTAATACATGGGTTGTCGTAATGTTTTTATACAAACGTTTTATAATAGTTGTGGTGATCTTTCATTGGATACATTCACGCGCTTCTCGTCTAGACTCGGTTTGAATTTCCGCACCCGGAAGCACGTGAGTTTGGTTGGTAGTCACCATACCGAACAGGAGGGGTTTCCTATGGGTACACTTGTTTCCCCCAACACATCAACCGCATATCAACAATTGAAATCTTTCAGTACAACCATAAACTAATAACTGGAAATAGCAGCTATATTGAAATGAAGTTCTTTTTTTGGAGAGTCGGAGTGCGGAACACTCAGGTTCCGCGCAGAACGCAGCCTCGGGCGCGAAAGGACCGCATACACTTCGAAATAAACAAACTAACAGTGTATACATTCTGTACGTCGGTGGTGTTGGCAGTGTTGTTCAAAAGAATTTATAAAATGAATTGTTACATATCTTTTAAGCGAAACTCAGGTGGACATATATTTACTTACATGTTGAAATAAAAGAAGTTTCTTGTCGTTCACAAGTTATTGTATGTACACTGCATTTGTTTATACAATGTAAGTCTTGTTAGATTGTTTATGTATTACATTCAGTTTAGAAAGTTGTAAGAAAAATTTTGATTCAGTAAAGTACCTTGACTTTACTGCTTAACACATTAACGCCGTATATAGTTGAATATTGCATGACCAAATGAATGTACATGCCTCAAATAAAAACATGAAATAACGCTGTTTATTTTATACGCGTGTTAAATTGATATTCTTAATATTAATTTCCAATTAATCATGTTGATATAAAGTATGGCATGTTTGTTTACCTGTGTAACCACTGGTCTCACGTTCGTGGTACGTGCTTAACATCATTGAGAAAGTGTATAATGGATGATTTGTTGCACGGAACGTACATGTTCCGCTCTATTGAGCTGACTGCAACTGGCAATTAGTGTTTACCGTGTCACGAAACCGGCTTCTTTAAAGCAACGTATACACATTTACGCATTTCATGTCTTCATTTGTAAATCCGATGTCAAACATTGTCAATGCACCGTTGATTGTAATTTTATTAAGACAAGCAATAAAATAGCAGTTTAAAAAAGTTCTCCAGTCGTGGCTTGAACTGTTCACGAAAATATGTGATATGTATATAACTATAAACCATAATCAACCTTAGTTGTATCCATAAAACCGATGCACTATTTTACAATATAAAACTAATGTATTGATGAGTGTCTTGTAAGCCAATGTTTATATATGAATGAATTTTATTTTCAATACTCTGTTTGGCTTTATTACACGCTGGTAATGCGGATACTTCGACAACAGATGGCACTTCGATAACAGAGAACAACAAAAGCCACGCGCGAGAGATGAGTTCCTCAGTTTTTTCAAAAGTTATGTCCTAAAGATTAGTTTTTGGGAAAAGGCATATGGTCGAGTTTATTAATGGTGTATCCCTTTATAATGGGAAGAAAAAAAACACTGTAAAATGGTAGATATGTGCCCCCAAAATAAAAAGTTTGGTCGAAAAACATCATAAACGGGGTGAACAGTAAACATTTCAACACAATAAAACTACTTAGAAATATTGCAAGAAATTGTTTGCTATTCCAGCATGTGGAGTAATCAATGTGCTTCAAATACATGTTGCTATTCCAGCATGAGGAGTTATCAATGTGCTTCAAATACATACATTTTGATAGTATTCAATGAAATATAAATGAAGAGCATTTTTTAATAGGTGGTATTCATGAAGTTGCTGATACTTTGATTCCCGATATAGGGCACTTCGGATAACAGAGACTTTCAACAAATTGGGCACTCTGATAACCGAGTTTAATCTTCTACCTGAAATGCATGTACCGGTATGTATATTATGGCTATTCTTACCAAACATTTTGAAGTACGAATCAATTTAAAGTGTCAAGCGCGACACATTGGGAATCTATGCATAACGTAATTACATACACATGTGAAATATAACCAATGGCGTTGTTTGTTTTTAAAAATCTCATTACTATTAATTTATACAATTAATATTATAAGTGCAATTTTTAAATAAGATTCAAATGCTTATTTCAAGTGACAACCGGAAATAATTGTCTTCATAATGAACTTGTTTTTTGGTGGTAACTTGAGATTCAGAGAGATGAAAATACAACGGATCATGTGGATCAACACAATCGTGTTTAATTTTAATCATGGCAGGCCTCTAGATAACTGGAGCAAAGGGATCCTAAAGCGGAAAATACACCTTTATTTTTCATAAAATCCTATGTAAAGTAACACTATACTTGGTGAATAAGATGCCAATACAAAACTGTCGCTACTTGCATTAAAACTGCGCATTAATTAATAAAGTAGACTAACAAGTATATATACTGGTAAATACTGACGAGGAAAGCGGTTGAGAGTTAATAATGCGGTAAACATGTGTCTTCATGATTGTAACATCTTGTTTTGAAAATATTAAAAAAAAGTAAAAAAAGAAGAAACAATACTAACAATCGTGCTTAATTACATTTAAACCTTATCTCAGTAAAATCATATTGAGCTGACTAAGTGAAGCATCAACACAAAAAGTTATTAAAGGGCTTCAGTTTCAAGTTTTGGTTAATTGACAACATTTAACACAAGGGCTGTTTGTAAAACATGCATGCCCCCCATATGGGCTGTCAGTTGTAGTGGCAGCCAATGTGTGAATACGTTTTTTTGTCACCGTGACCTTGACCTTTGACCTAGTGACCTGAAAATCAATAGGGGTCATCTGCCAGTCATGATCAATGTACCTATTAAGTTTCATGATCCTAGGCCAAATTATTCTTGAGTAATCATCAGGAAACAATTTTACTGTTTCGAGTCAGTGTGACCTTGACCTAGTGACCTGAAAATTAATAGGGGTCATCTGCCAGTTTAATCAATGTACCTATGAAGTTTCATGATCCCAGGCATAAGCATTCTTGAGTTATCATCCGGAAACCATTTTACTATTTCGAGTCACTGTGACCTTGACCTTTGACCTAGTGACCTGAAAATCAATCGGGGTCATCTGCCAGTCATTATCAATGTACCTATGAAGTTTCATGATCCTAGGCGTAAGCATTCTTCAGTGATCATCCAGAAACCATTTTACTATTTCAAGTCACTGTGACCTTGACCTTTGACCTAGTGACCTGAAAATCAATAGGGGTCATCTGCCAGTCATGATCAATGTACCTATGAAGTTTCATGATCCTAGGCATAAGCGTTCTTGAGTTATCAACCGGAAACCATCTGGTAAACGGACCGACGGACATGTGCAAAACAATATACAACCTCTTCTTCGAAGGGGGGCATAAAAAATTGTTTCAGATTCCCAAATTTTCGTTGTAGTTATGATATTTTTTAGGAAACCGTAATACTGAACAGTTACTAAAATATCTAAAATATCCATTATAATGCATCTTTTGACGATAAAAAAATTCTTAAAATTATAAAGCGTTGCAACGCGAAACGATTGAATAATTTTGAGAGATTTGTTGTTGTCCATATATTTTGTGATAATACGAGGATTGCTTATATAAAGTGAACAATGCATCACTCATTGTATAAGCACGGATGGCCGAGTGGTCTAAGCGATAGACTTTTGCTCCAGGGGCCAGTTGTTCGAGCCTTTGAAGAACGACATATACCCGCCAGAACCACAAAAAATGATGCCATACATTTTTTGACAGTTGTCGCCTTTTTGTTTGTTTGTTGTTCAGGTCATTTCATGAAGATTGGACAATAAATGTGGCCTCTATAATGTTGACGACGCACGACGGTCAAAAAGAGATAACAAACGATCACCATGATCACATTGTGCTCAGGTGAGCAAAAAAACTAAAATGGGCGCAGTGCAAATAAATCACGTAGAAATGTTAACAAAAGCAAACAACACAATATTGCATAAATTATAAATAAATTTATTACATATCAAATAAAATACATATCACAGTATCTCTAATTCAATTTAATATTCACATAAGAGACTGATATAAAAGCGTTCCAAATGCGAGCTCTCAAAGCCCCGCGATGCACGTGACAGCCTATCGCATAGGAAGAGTATGTTTCACAACATGGGCGGCCTCCACAACCGTTTGAGCAGCCGGTCGACGGAGTCTTGGGTCGTGTACAGGAACATTCAACCTGGAATGAGACATACTGCACAGTTATGAATATTAATAATAATACTAAATTAACCTTTTGCATGCTGGGAAATTTGTCGTCTGCTTAATTTCTAAAATTAGCATTTTCTTCCACTATTTTCAAAGAATACTATCAGAATAGCAAACAGTTTGGATCCTGATGAGATGCCACTTTCTGTGGCGTCTCATCTGGATCCAAACTGTTTGCAAAGGCCTTCAAAATTAAGTTCCAGCACTGAAAGAGTTAACATATTGAATGTTTGTTTGTATACTGCACGCGTACATACATATGCATCTGGTACTTGTTGTCAATGTGAACTCAAGCGTAAACTAATTAGTCTTAGATTTAATAGCGGTTAGTAACAATGTTAAAATAAAATTTATGTTGCAGCATTCAGACAAGCTCAAAGAAACCTTGCTTGTGCAATTTTAAACAAGAGTGCCAAACTGTCACAAGATACGCCTGTTTTTAGGATTTGGACATCATCTAGACACACCTTCTGACCAAATTTGGTGAAGATCAGAGGAAAACTACTTCAATAAGAGAGCGGACACCATGCTAAATGCTTGAAGTGCACTAAGTGACCTCATGTCCTAGTTTTTTACCCTGCATGACCCGTATTGGACCTTGACCTGAATATCATGTACACACAACTTCGGATGAAAACTACTTCAATTAGAAAGCGGACACCATGCTAAAACCTTTAAATGCACTTAGTTACCAGGTGACCTAGTTTTTAACCCGGCATAACCCATATTCGAACTTGACCTAGATATTGTCTAGATACAACTTCTGACCAAATTTGGTGCAGATCAGATGAAAACTTCTTCAGTTAGAGAGCGGAAACCATGCTTAATCGTTGAAATGCACTAAGTGACCCCATGACCTAGTTTTTGACCCCGCATGACCCATATTCAAACTTGACCTAGATTTTGTCTAGATACAACTTCTGACCAAGTTTGGTGAAGATCAGATGAAAACTATTTGAAATAGAGAGCGGAAACTGCTGTGGACGTTGACCGCCCGCCCGCCTGCCTGCCCGCCTGCCTGCCCGCTGACCGCCAAGGGTGAAACTATAATACGTCACGTTTTGAAAAACGGGCGTATAAAAATTGAGCAGCAAATATGAGTGAAAAGTGACAAAACGTTTTGACGAGTACCTAAGTATTTGACTGATGACCTTCTTATAAACAAAAAGCTCTAGGGTCCAGTTTCTTTATGAAATAAAAGTTAACATCTATGCAAATGATAAAAGCAAGAATGACATGCAGCCACATACTTGACATTGGTCTTGTTGTTGACGATGAAGAGCGGGTTGACCTGGCTGATGATCTCGTCGTTGACAGAGATGCCGTCGAGGTACTGCTTCAGTAGAGTGCGCAGCTGTTGGTTCTCACCCAGTAGAGTCTGGCGTTCCTTGTCAAGGGCAAGCTTGTCCAGCATCACCTTGTTGAAGCGCTTCCAGAAGTTCTCCAGCGATGTGTACTCGTGCATAGCCTGGAGACATATCAGCAATGTGTTGGTGCTATCATGTGAACAGTTTGCTGGTTGTACAGTGAAGGTTAGTTTCCACCAAATGTGGAAGTCTTTTTGTAAAATACATGAGTGCTTGCATTATCAAGGTTGTATGCTCAAAACTTGATTTAGGTAAGAAAACATGCGGATCACTTACATTAGCAAAGTTGTACAACTTATCAAGACTTTTCTTTTAAATGTGGTACATCCATATTACAAGACTTACATTGGTTAGGGCTTCAACATACCTGTACTTGAAAGCGAGGTTGTTACTTCAAACTGGACTTACATTTGAAGTTGGGTACAAGACTTAAATTAGCAAGAGAGACAATACTTACGCTCAAGAAGTTTACAAGACTAACTGAGGAGGTGCAAGACTAACCAGGGGTAGAAGAATTACATAAGTAAGGGGGCACTGAACTTTTTCCATTAATGGGGTATAAGACTTATATCAGTAAGAAGATACAAAACTTACATCAGCTAAGGGGTACACAACTCAATGTACATCAACAAGGGGGCGCAAAACTTAAATCAGCTAGGGAGAACAATGAAAACATTGTCATGGGGGTTAAGACTTAAATCAGCAATGGGTACATGCCTTCATCAGTTTGCCTCAGCAAAGGGTAACTCCTAATAAACTTACAATAGCAAGGGGGTTACTACAAACAAGACGTACATTAGCATGAAGGTAACTCCTACATGATCTACACTGGCATGGGGGAACAAGATTTACATTAGCTTGCATCATCAA
This sequence comes from Dreissena polymorpha, assembly GCF_020536995.1. Classification (NCBI taxonomy): domain Eukaryota; kingdom Metazoa; phylum Mollusca; class Bivalvia; order Myida; family Dreissenidae; genus Dreissena; species Dreissena polymorpha. The sequence continues at coordinate 143,293,937 of NC_068355.1, read as the reverse complement.
GATGTTAACTCCTTACAACTAGTGCATTAGCATGGAGGCACAAGAATAATATGAGCCAGGGAGTCTCCCTAAAAACTTACATAAGCAACAGGACAAAATACTTACATTTTGGAGGGAAATACTCTCTGCAATACTAACTTTTTGGAAGGAATTTTTTCCTACAAGACTTACATGAGGGAGGGAATTATTCCCTACAAGACTTACATGAGGCAAGTAATTACTCCCTACAAGACTTGCATGAGAGAGGGCATTACTCCCTACAAGACTTACATGAGGGAGGGAATTATTCCCTACAAGACTTACATGAGGCAAGGAATTACCCCCTACAAGACTTGCATGAGAGAGGGAATTACTCACTACAAGACTTACATGAGGGAGGGAATTACACCCTACAAGACTTAAATGAGACAGGGAATTTCTCCCTACAAGACTTACATAAGGGAGGCATTACTCACATCAAGACTTAAATGAGGGAGGGAATTACTCCCTTCAAGACTTACATGAGGGAGGAATTATTCCCTACAAGACTTGCATGAGGGAGGAAATTACTACCAACAAGACTTACATGAGGCAGGGAATTACTCCATACAAGACTTATATTAGGGAGGGAATTACTCACTTCAATACTTACATGAGGGAGGGAATTACTCCCTGCAAGACTTATATTAGGGAGGGAATTACTCCCTACAAGACTACATGAGGGAGGGAATTACTCACTTCAAGACTTACATGAAGGAGGGAATTACTCCTTACAAGACTTACAGAAGGGAGGGAATTACTCCCTACAAGACTTACATGAGGGAGGGATTTACTCGATACAAGACTTACATAAGGGAGGGAATTATTCACTACAAGACTTACATGAGGGAGGGAATTACTCCCAACAAGACTTACATGAGGGAGGGTTTTACTCCCTACAGGACTTACATGAGGGAGGGAATTACTCCCTACAAGACTTACATGAGGCAGGGATTTACTCACATCAAGACTACATGAGGGAGGGAATTACTCCATACAAGACTTACATGATGAGGGAATTACTCCCTACAAGACTGACGTGTGGGAGGGAATAACTTCCTACAAGACTTCATGAGGGAGGGAATTTCTCCCTACAAGACTACACTAGGGACGGAATTACTCCCAAAAAGACTCACATGCACATGATGAGGGAAATACTCCCTACAATACTTACATGAGGGAGGGAATTATTCACTACAAGACTTACATTTAGGAGGGAACTTCTTCCTACAATACTAACATGAGGGAGGGTTTTACTCCCTACATGACTTACATGAGGGAGAGAATTACTCCCTACAAGACTTACATGAGGGAGGGAATTACTCGATACAAGACTTACATAAGGGAGGGAATTATTCACTACAAGACTTACATGAGAGAGGGAATTACTCCCAACAAGACTTACATGAGGGAGGGTTTTACTCCCTACAGGACTTACATGAGGGAGGGAATTACTCCCTACAAGACTTTAATGAGGCAAGGATTTACTCACATCAAGACTACATGAGGCAGGGAATTACTCCATACAAGACTTACATGATGGGGGAATTACTCCCTACAAGACTGACATGTGGGAGGGAATAACTTCCTACAAGACTTCATGAGGGAGGGAATTTCTCCCTACAAGACTACACTAGGGAGGGAATTACTCCCAAAAAGACTCACATGCACATGATGAGGGAAATACTCCCTACAATACTTACATGAGGGAGGGAATTATTCACTACAAGACTTACATTTAGGAGGGAACTTCTTTCTACAATACTAACATGAGGGAGGGTTTTACTCCCTACAAGACTTACATGAGGGAGGGAATTACTCCCTACAAGACTTACATGAGGGAGGGAATTACTCCATACAAGACGTACATGAGGGGGTGGGAATTACTCACTTCAAGACAAACATTAGGGAATAGTTACTCTCAATGCGACTTACATTAGCAAGTGTACTGATAACTCCCTAAAAGACTTACATTGGCGAGTGGCTCTGATGGAGCTTCGAGCACTGCAGCCTCCACATCCTCCTGCTCCTCCTTGGTGAGAGAGGAGGCGTAGAATGGCAGCACCTTCTCCTCCTCTGTCTCCAACTTGCGACACATCTCTGACACCTTCAAGATCTGCTCAACCTGCACACATTTGTACACACACCATATTACTGACTGAGAAATCTGGTCTGGTATTCTCAAACCATTCTTTAACAAAAAAGTGTAACAATCAAGAAGAAAGAAAACACATCAAAGACACCAAATTAGGTTTTCAAAATTGAAGATATAAACAAAAATTATTGTGCAATCCCAATCTAGTTCTGCATATAAGCAACATTCATTTACATTTCATAGCAGTGCATGGCATTTTTAAAAATAAAGTAGATGAGCAGAAATTAACAAACAAAACTCAAAGACAATGACGTCAACCTGATTGACCCTATGCTAGATCTGCATATTGGTAACAAACACTGCTAGATCTGCATATTGGTAACAAACACAAAAAATCAGTTCCATGCTTTCATCTATACTCATGATATTAACAGAAAACCATGTATACATTTTTGAGTAACAGCGACCTTGACTCTGATCAGGCTACCCCCAAATGTGTTTCAAAGCAAGGTTTGCGTGTAATTCACATACACACCAAATCTCAATAGAAAACCTTGATCAAAACTTCTTTTATTATGGTTTGATTTTGCACATATAATTTGTTCCATGTTGATGTCATACAAATGTGATTCGAGTGTATGCATAACATGTACAATTTTACAATATTCCAGAAACGAACATATTTTCAAAATATGCATTATCTGTCAAACTTCTAACACAATTATTTCTGTGTGAATATGGGTCCAGACATTCAATCACCATTAGGGTTACAGAACTGTCAGCTGGAGAAAGTAGTTTTAAATACAATTATAGACTAATTTCCTATTTTGTATGGATTCATTATTGTCAGTGAAAACTGTTCAGTTGCTAGTTATCAGTGCAACAAATTACAAACAAAGCCACAGTGGTTCTTCAGTGCATCTGTTATAATTTTTTCTTTACATAAATCTACAATATAACTATGAACAAACCTTATTTTTCTGTCTTTGGACTTCCTTGATGGCAGCATTGCTCTCCAGGGTGACTTTGGTGAGTTTGTCTCTCTCGTTCTCCCGTACTTTGTTCATTTCTGCCTTCATTTGCTGGAAGTGCGCCAACATTTTCTCCCGTGACTGCAATGTACAACAGTACATCTGTTATCCAAATTCACACTGTAATTTACATTATATAGCTAAAATTTCATGTTTGAATATAGCAAAAACTCATGTGGACTAACGTCATTTTGTGGCTTTTCATGACATAATATGTATTGGTGTTACAAAGACATTTAGATTTTTTCTAAATAGACAGGAAAATAAGGGCTAAAAACAAACTATGTAGGGCTTAAACTTTACAATTGCTAATTGCAGGTAAAGTTAAACATAATTATTTATATTTTAAATCAAACCTTACCAGTACCACCAATTTATGAAGCCTATCTACTATTATATAGTTTGATATACCAAAATTTTAACAACATGACTTAGCCAATTATAAATATTGCTCATTATTTGTAAATTTGGTCTTTACAATATGTAAACATTATAGTACCTCTTTCAATGACTTGTTTCTGTCCTCACATTCTTTTTGATTTGCTGCCATTTTTGCTTTTAAGCCAGCAATTTGATCCTAAAACAAATACATTCATAATTGGCACCGGCATTGAATTAAATTATGTTAGAATAAAAAAATTACATTAAACTTTATTCAAATTATAATTGTCTGAATTTGTATGAATTGATACTGAAATGTATATATTTATTACATAAGGGTAATTGTGAATACATGTTTTGTGTTT